>NC_136812.1:37449582-37652082 GCF_951216825.1 Electrona antarctica
CCGCAGCATACGAGCCCTACTGTAGTGTCAGCACCGCAGCATACGAGCCCTACTGTAGTGTCAGCACCGCAGCATACGCTGGTCGCATGTCGCTCTTAACATTCCATTTCCTTTCCTCCTCTCTTTTTTAAAGAATATCTTACGTCAATGTATGCCACTGTTTTGACCATTGCAATTTTAAATTTTCCATTCCAATGTCTTAGTGCTTTGTGTGCGGAAAAGATCTTCGTCGCTTTGTAAGCCCTCATTAGACACCTGATTCTAGGGGATGACGCAAACCGTGTGTCCCAGTTCTTAGTGTTCAGTGTTGTGTCCGTGGGAAACGTGCACAGTCTGCACACACAAACGACCTCCAGTTAGATTCTCCTGTGAAGCCGCAAGCATGCGTTCCTGTCCCCCAACCCACCCTCCCTCTGTGGTGTAACTGGGCCACATTAAACAACCGCTTCTCGTTTTTGTGGGACATTCTGCTTGTCCCAGAAATAAACGTCCCATCTCAAACAGAGTAAAGTTGTAGAGGTAGGATTTAGTTGGTTTGTGGTAGTGTCTCCACGTGTTTGTAGATGAGAGAGACAGAATTTGGGGTGGGGGTAAAACCGGGCAAAACGTGAGTCATGGGGCGGGGTTGCACCACCTGTGTAAAATGGCTTTTAAGTCAAGACTTGAACATTACTAAAAGTACATTACTTGCACCACACAAAATGGCTATAACATGTCTAAAATTGACTACTAAGCATTTACGTAAGCGTCTTCTTGCAATGGCAGACTGATTTGAATTCATCAATGAATTCATTTTAATATAATTTAATATTGTATAATGAACGACTTATCCTTATCAGTGCATCCATTGAATGTTTGTTTATATTTATGCTTACATTTAACATTAATTCAACATAGTCAATGTTTTGGTATAAAATGTTAGCCTAATAAATTATAATTCAACATAAGTTAATAGCATGCCTGCCTTTGAAGAAGACTATGGGAATAATAATGCTGGGTTATTGTTGTCCATTGAGCGAGTTAATGTCTGTACAATTTAGGCATTTGGCAGTTGTTCTTAACAATGACCAGAGTGATGTACAGTAAGCAAGGACATCTCTCTGTATCTGTGTTTACAGATGGAGTCACTTGACTGGATCAGATGACTGATATGTCATTGTGACTAATGAAAAAAGTGGGTCGCACTCAGCAATTGATATTTTTATTTTTTAACGATTTTTTTGTTTGTTTGGCTTTTATGCCTATATTAGATAGGACAATAGGCTGACAGGAAATAGGGATACAGATGCACTGATACGCAGCCTAGGTGCCTGGACGGCTACGCCAGCAGTCCGGGCCATAAAGAATCTACAGAATATAGATTTATATTAACTTAGGACTTTAGTTATGTTCATTGGATGCAACCTTGCCCAGGCACTTACCTACTTAATCCAGGGGTCTATACGTGGTGGTCTCCTTTTTCCCCGTCCACACAGAATATCTTAGTCAAAAATAGCCGATCTACAAGCTCAGAACCCGTCACGGTGCCACAGGTTGCGAGCTTGTAGATCGGCTATTTGCAGAACATTTGCCTATAATGATATTGATATGCCTGAATATGGGCGCTAGGGTTTATGTTGCTAAGGATATTCATGTATGCTGTCTATCGCGTTGTCTCAGTCACTGGTTTAAGTCGAGAAGAATACGTGCCAAACTGGAGAAGCCGCTAATGACCTGGAGTTAACACAAACACTGTCTTTGTAAATTCACGCGCGTGTACATACATATACGTAGACGTAGAAAAGACTCCTGAAAATACAATGCTATTTTTCTAAAATCGGGAGCGTGAAATAGAGGGAAGGTGTTTGTCTACCAAGGTTTTAGCTTAAATCTTGACAAAAAATAATCCATGTAAAGAAGTACTGTGCTATTTTACAATCAGCTAAATACATAATCAATGGCATCATCGTCGAGCAATTAACAATCCATGGCGTCAGGGATGCTGTTTGGTGTCGGGTTGAACCAAGCCATGGGAGAGAAGAGTAAACCGCAACAGACCTTTTTGTTTTTCTCGTCTTTTCTTTTTTGTTAACGGGGTGGGAACAGAGACATGCTGTCTGTGTCTACATAATATACGCTATGATCTTCCATTAACACTTATGCACACGCACTCACCGGGACCCCCAGTCATTGCACGTCTGAAGTGGTCTATATACACTTATATTATATTGTCGCTATATGGCAGAAACCTTATCTCTGTATTTGTTTCATAAATTAATGCCCTACTTGATCATTCTATAGCATGACACAAAAGCTTCAAAAGTAGCTGATCTACAAGCTGGTAGATGATACTTTTGCTATTTTTGAATTTGAATCCTGAAAATAAACTGTTTTGGACATATGAGATTTCCACCCGACAGACGATATCGTTGCCTTGGGGCAGAAACCTTGTATGTCCAATACTGTTAAACTTTTCAGGAAATTTCATTTAGCCAAAAATAAAATATTGAAAATATGGCGATATAAGGTTTCCGCCCGATGGCAATGATATGGTCTTTATATGTCTCAATATACAAAGACCTACATAACGGTGTATATCTTAATGTGATGTCGCTGTACCTAGGCTACCCAGTCTCACAGAAACACGGTGAAATAGCACAGAATTGCAATTCCGTACATACACGCCTAGAAAACCTCAAAATCCGTACATAAGACACTGAAATCCTCCCCATAGACGATGACGGAGGGGCGCCGTCTCTACCGAACTAGAGCCACGGGAGACACCACGGAGCGGCCCTAAAAGGCAGAGAGTTGCCGTGTCGAGCGTTCGGTAGAGCAGACTCAGCCCCGTCCGAGTTGTAACCAGACAGTGGCGTGCACAGATAGACACTAGGGGGTGCTAGAGCACCCCCTGCCCTTTTGGCAATGTGCCCTTTTGAAAAAAAAGGGGGAAAAAACTTTTTTTTTTCTTTTTTTTTTTTGGTTTTTCGAAAATAGCAGACCTACAAGCTCATAGCGCGCCACTCGGTGGCGCGCTATGAGCTTGTAGATCTGCTATTTTTCAATAGCTAAAGCATAACATAATGCTAACACCAAAAGGGGTTCCCGCCCAAAATGGATTAAGGCAACCGGCCGGTTCCACACGCTGCACAAGGTGCCCTTTTTTAACTTGAGCACCTGCCCCTCTAAATGTCTGTGCACGCCACTGTAACCAGATATGGACAGAATAGTAAATAATGTCAAAGGGACTCACCCAGTCACGCTGAAATAGCACTTCCATACTAGTGAAAGCCACGCCTCCGTCGGGGTCAAAACGGTAGTCGTGCAATATGTACGGATTTTGGGGATTATTAGGCGTGTATGTACGGAATTGCATTTCCGTGCCATTTTGCCGTATCTCTGTGAGATGGGGTTGATCTAGGAGGCCTCGGGTGCAATGCATTGTGGGGGACCGCAGCAGGTTGTGTTCTGCTGCGAGAGAGGTGAGGAGGGAACAGGAGGGGGCGATGGAGAGCCCTCCCTTTTCCGCTGAGCCGGGTCAACTGAAAGTGCACTTTATTAGATGAGCGTCAATGCTTTAACATGAAGAACCACATTCTAACACTACTTTTTGGGGGAATTTTCATTTTCATTCTGTTCAATAAAATGACTTTATCAAAACAACTTGACGGATTTGGTTCTTCATTCTTTCGCTTGTCTTACAGATATAGGCTTTGACGTAGTTGAATATATTGGATGTACTGTACTGATTTATCGGGCCGGTGTTTCTGTTTTGTACCATATTGTTACCAGATCAGTGGTTAAAAGACCACTTCACCCATTTCCAACCTATATCTTCATATAGCAGTGACATCATCGTTTAATAGGCAGGTTTATTTTTTTCTTTCTCTTTTAAACTTTTCTTATTAACGTGAGAACAATAGCTTTGTTATACAGTAGCATGCTAATTTGCTTTTCTGAACTGTCCACAGCCTGAATAGAAAATAATGGGCCAGTTTGACCCGATCATTCAATTTCATTGGAGCATATGAGTGTGCAGGTTTATTATTTTATTCGTATACTTTTCAAACCAGCACTTCAACCAAGTGCTGTTAATTTGTTTTCAAAGAAAAAATATGTTTTGTTTTGTTTTGTTTTACACACAAACTGCACACACACACACACGTTCTTGCTTTGTGTTCTCTGTTATATTCTCTTTGCTAGTTTGCTCACATTTCGGAAGCTCTGAGTTCAGTTGCTCTTGCTTGTCTTCTCATTGTTACTTTGCCACAAAATGATGTGTCAAACTCAAAATCCTCTCCTTTTGTCATTTCAACAATTGCCTCCAAGGCTGTTCTCTTTTCACCCTTTCGGTGTTGCTTCTCAGTAGCAGGAAATGAAGAGGAAATGAGTGGAAGAAGACATTAAATTAGCAGCAGCCCTAACGTAATCACACATTTCATTTGGCCCCTAACCACCTCGCATGTCGTCCGGTTCATACAAATTAGTAATAGTTTTAAGATGAGACCATCGAACCATGTCTTCGTCATCGCCCCAATGGGAAATTCAAATTAGTTTTGGACATACAGGCTGCCACAAAGTGGAAGCAAATTAAACCGGTGCAATTAATTAGGTGTGGTACAATTCAAGTACCTAGGTGTGGTACAATTCAAGTAGCCTGGCGCGGCCAGACTCATAGCGAGGGTTCACTGATGTTTCCGGGAGGAAACGTCAGTGAACCCTACAGGCTACAATTCAAGTACCTTGCTTAACCCATTTAGGCCTGAGATCAGATTCTAAAAATGTCTTCTACATGCTGACAGTTTTCTGAAAAAGCTATGTTTCTATGGGCCGATTCGTACTCCTATTTTTGACCCATTAACACCTGACGGCCCATTCTACAAATATCTTATTAATCAGTAGTTCTCTCACTTTCAAGATGTTTCACAAAATTAATGTTCAAAAATAGCTGTACACGCGTGTCACGCAAGCTTATATATCTACTATTTTTGAATAGCCAACGCAGAAATAAAAAATGACACCGATGCTTTCCTAGTATCACTTCTATTCTCAACAAGAAATGGAACCCAATAACTGAATTAATTTTATATTGCACACATGGTTCAATTTCATGTGACCTAATTCTAAACGACCTTGCTGTCATACATTTTCACAAAGAGGAGCAGATGATATACAGAAATGTTAATACACTGAATTCATAATGGTGAGATTGTTAACAGTGACGTTAACAGTGAGATTGTGATCGTCACTGCACAGTGACGTTGTCCATCTCTGACCAATCGGGCTCAAATATCCAGGAATAATGAAGAGCTATCAGACATATTAAATATCCAGGAAAAATGACGAGTTATCAGACATCTCAGACTCTCCGCATGTTGCATTATTTCTTTTTGTATTTTTACTTTCTTCAGTATTTACTTCTATTGCCCTTTTACTTCTACCACACTACATTTCAGAGGAAAATATTGTACTTTTACCCCACTACAATTATATAGGAGCTAGTTGCTAGTTACTCTGTAGATTTGGATTATTATTCCAAAACACTAACACTTCAGCCCTGTATATTTCGGCCATTTGAAAATAGCCGATGTGACGTGCTGAGAGCTTCTAGATCTGCTGTAAGATTTATTTTTGATTTTTTTTCTTATTTTTTTAAATCATTCTGCACACTGAGTACTTTTACTTTTGTTACTTTAAGTATATTTTGATGCCGATACTTTTGTACTTTTACTCGAGTACATTTTGAATACGGGACATCTATTTGTAACAGAGTATTTCCACGTTGCAGTATTGATACTTTCACTTATGTAAAACATGTGAGTAGGCGTCTTCCATCACTGCTGGTAAGGGTCTGTTTTCATTGTTGGAAGTGTGCACATTTACAACTGACATCAGCTTCCCGAAACACAACTTGTGATTGGTAGCATCAGGTCCCACGTTAAGCAATTTATGGGTCAGTGTTCCGTAATACTGTATCTGTCGGTGAGTGTGTATATTGAAAGTGTGATCTGTTGTGTCACAGAGCAGTGCATCACACTGGCTGTCAAAAGACTCATGCATTAGAGGAATTATTGTAATTACCCATAATGGTTATAATCACAGGCATAATTGCCTCTAGTCTAGAGCATTAACAGCATGCTGGTGGTGACTCTGTGCAGGTTGTGTGCTATCGCTCACCCCATGACACAGAATTTAATTTGTGTGGGCGAACAGTACCTCCATTTGGGTCGGACTTCCGTGGGCCATTAAACCTGAGTTATATACTTGGTTGTGCATCGTGTCGTGCACTGAAAATGATCTACAAGCTCCACGGCTAAGTGTAAATCTCCACGGCTAAGTGTCCCACCCCCACGTCTCAAAATGACGAGTGCGCCATGGTTTTCCCAGAATGCTTCTCTGGTGTTCTAACAGCTCTTTCCTGAGATACAGCAGGAGTATAGGGTTCATGGCGGACAGACACTGGTCTGTCACAATTAAGAGCATCCAACACGCTATGGAAGCCACAGGTGGCCTCGGAAATTACGTCCCCGGCTGTCTCTTTCCCTGAAAAGATCCCAATGCACACGGTGGACTTCTATCAGACACATTTTACCCCCCACAAAGAGCTGTATGAAACCAAATGTACTGTACACGCAGAGATGCAACACACACACACACACACACACACACACACACACACACACACACACACAGTACACGCATGATGCATGCAGGCCTTCCTGGAGAACCCTTACCAGCATCGACAGGCGTTGTGGTGATAAATGTGATTGCAGTGAAAGCAGAAAAGGACTATAATGAAGCGACATGCGTCATTGTGATGAATGCCAGTCTCTCTGTTGTGGCAACAAACTAATGTTTTAGGGGCTCAGTGTCTTGCTCAAGGAATAGTCCAGAGGCTTAGTGCACTTTTTTTAGGAGAATAGTGCACTTGCGGATAAAAGCGCCAAATTTTGTATGAGGCTTCTTTATGTCATGCTAAAGGATTTTAGCCTAGGAGCCCTTGTCAAATATCTATTTTAAATATCAAATTGCAAGACTATCAATATCAATGAAATATGTGAAATATGTGAAAATCCGCCTAGTATTTTTCAGACTATATACATCATAAAATGATCAGATTACTTCCAAATGTGATAAAGTTGACTTATTTTGACATTATTAAAGTCACAGAACATGAAATATCATCAATAACACCTTTATTGCAATGAAGAATACAAATTAATATGCATCATAGTGCGAAACATGTTATAGAGCTGTGCGCATTCTGCCTAGCTGTCACAATTGCATTTGCAAAGTGGGGAACAGTCCAAATTTGCATTGCTGCATTGGCAGGTATACAATACCTTTACAGGTGCATCTGATCAGCTCTCTGCAAGCTCTGGAAACCTTTGGAATGGTCAGTCAAACTAGCACCCATGACCCTTCTTCCTTGGCCCACCCATAGTTTTGTGGAGAAGGAATCATTTGATGGCTTTGTGTGCTGGTGGCTCAGATACCTGCTTGGTAGACTGCCCGTTTCACATGTGAGTGCACCCTGGGTGGGAGGTAATTTCTCTATCGTTCGATTTTGTTCACAGAAGAGTTATTTTCTTTTTTTGTTGATGGAGCTCAAAGGACTGGATTTGTCGTACAAAATTACTGTCAGTCTTTCAAGCTCCCGGAAGTGCTGGCAGTTGACAAATGTTTCTGTCGCAGCATCATAGGCTTGCCAGGTCCACCAAGCTGACTTCTTACCCTTTCCATTAATAGCCGGGGAGCGGGAATAGAGATGAACCTGTGATGTCATGACATACTTTTTATTTGTGTTTTTTCTATTCACTTGGTCATTAAGGAACACAGAATGAGAGGTCTGCTCTGACCAAATGAATAGAAAAAAAACACAAATAAAAAGTATGTTATGACATCACAGGTCCTCTCAAATTGTGGGTGACTGGCTCCCCGGCTATTAAGGCATATGTTGTCTCACAACCGGAATATGCGTGAAACATAGGCAGGGCTCGAGATTTGGGTTCCCCTATAGGCTATTGCAGTCTACCAAGCGGGCATCTGGGCCACCAGCACACGAAGCCACCAAGTGATTCCTTCTCCACAGAACTATGGGTGGGTTAAGGAAGAAGGGTCATGGGTGCCAGTTTGGCTGACCATTCCAGAGGTTTCCAGAGCTTCCAGAGAGCTGATCAGATGCACCTGTAAAGGTGACTGTAGTGTAGTACCTGAAAATGCAGTAATGCAAATTTGGACTGTTCCCCACTTTGCAAATGCAATTGTGACAGCTAGGCAGAAAGCACAGCTCTATAACATGTTTCACACTATGATGCATATCCTTGTACTATAATGGAAAGGGGGAGCAAACCAATATGTTTATCCGTCCGGCTTCTCCTACGAAACCTGGCAATTCTGCTCAGCAAGCCATCCTTGGAAGCAGTATAGGGGAAGGCCTCTCGGAGGACATGAACACCCTTTCTTCATACCTGAAGGACTGCCGCCTCAAGCTCAGTGGTGAGAAGACTGTAGCAACAATGTTCCACCTCTACAAAAGGGAAGCAACTCGCCAAATCAACATCATGGTCGACGGTGCCTGGCTGCAGTCCCAGTCCTCACCGACATACATGGAGTGAAGCTCGATAGAACACTGTCCTTTAAACAACACCTGGACAGTGTTAAGGGAAAGCCCGTGCCGCACTGATACAGCATCTAGCTGGCACCACGTGGGGAGTCACCACAAAGACACTGCGCATCTCCACCGAGGCCCTAGTTTTCCCTGCCGCTGAATACTGTGCCTCAGCCTGGATGGACCATGTCCAAAAGCTGGACATGGTCTCTGGATGCCTACGAGCCACGCCAACCAACCAACTGCCAGTCCTTGCTGGAATCGCCCCAGCAGAGGTCAGGCGAGAAGCAGCCAGACTGGCCCTCACTCGGAAGGCACAGTTGAGAAAATCTCACCTCCTCCACAAGGTCGTCACGGAGACACCACAGCGTACGCATCTCAAGTCCCGGCGGCCCTTTGCCACACAGGCCCAGGAACTGCTCGGCACAACACCAGCCGACACCTCCAAGGCTTCCTGGGTGAAGGCAAGATGGAGGGACCAGTGGAAGGCAGCAGATCCTTCCAGGCTTCACTACTACATCGAGGATCTCACAGATGTTCCTGGCCAGCGCCTCCCCCGCAGGGAGTGGACAACCTTCAACCGCCTGAGGACGGGTGTGGGACGCTTTGGTGCATCCATGCAGAAGTGGGGTCTCACAAACAGTGCCCACTGAGAATGTGGGGATCCATTACAGACTGTGGAACACGTGTTGACCAGCTGTCCCACATACCGGCCACCAAATGGTGATCAAGGCTTAATTGACCTAGACAATGACACACTTGACTGGCTTGCTGCAATGGAGCTGAAGGTCTAAGGACATATACGACAGAATAACAAATTCTACATGCCACAGGAATCCATCTGCACTACATTGCCTCCGCTCACCTGTCATATGTATTGTACAAATATTGCTTTTGTGTGCCATACTGTTATTGTGCAACATTTTGCTGTGACGCAAATTATATCACAATTTCCACATTCACCGACCCCTCCCTTTTTCACTTCACACACACACACACACACACACACACACACACACACACACACACACACACACACACACAGCAGCACGGTATGGTACAGTACAGTATGGTACGGTACGGTAACGTACAGTCTGGTACAGTATGGTACAGTAACATACAGTATGGTACAGTACAGTACAGTGTGGTACAGTCTGGTACAGTGCAGTATGGTACAGTACAGTGCAGTATTGTACAGTACGGTACAGTATGGTACAGTACAGTACGCTACAGTATGGTTCCGTATCGCACCCAAAATGTAGTCTGACTGAACAAGTGGGCACCCTGCACAAGTGGCCACCCGGACAACTGGCCACCTGGATAGTGTGGCGCGAGACCGTCCTATGGCCGGTCGAGTTCTAGTTCATTTGTATGTATTCTTCATTACAATAAAGGTGTTATTGATGATATTTCATGTTCTGTGACTTTAATAATGTCAAAATAAGTCAACTTTAACACATTTGAAAATAATCTGATCATTTTATGATGTATATAGTCTGAAAAATACTAGGCGGATTTTCACATATTTCACATATTGCATTGATAATAATGTCTTGCAATTTGATATTTAAAATAGATATTTGACAAGGGCTCCTAGGCTAAAATTCAATAACTGACCCTAACGAACCATCATGCAAAAAATTACGCTTTTATCCGCAATTGCACTATCCTTTCACTAAGCCTCCGGACTAGAAGGACACTAACCCAGGGGGAGCTGGGGATTGAACCGAGAACCTTCTGATTCCCAGGCGGCCCGCTCTACCACCTAATCGGTAATTGTCGGATAGATGGGTTTATGCTCATGTTTGAAATGTAGTGATTTTTAAAAGAAGACGGAGAAGAAGGAGGTATTAAGTCCATGATCAGTGCCAGTAAACAGAACTCATCTCTGTAGGCAGACTCATCATTGTTGATAAACCTATCTATCACTGTCGTGTCCATCAGCATACTTCAGGATGATGTTGGAGTTGCGTGTGTGCCTGCGCAGTCATGCGTGTACAGGGAGTAGAGGAGAGGGCTCAGCACGCATCCTTGGGGTGCTCCAGTGTATCTGGGATGTTGTGTGTGTGTGTGTGTGTGCAGGAAGTGTGATGTAATTCGGTTGTGCAGTGGTTTAAATGCTGAAGCAGAGATGTGTGTTCATTCCACAGTCTCAACCAGGACAAGTGTCCTGGACTCAACCAGGACACTTACCCAAGCCCAGTTCCTCAGGCCCTCCTTTTGTCTCGACACACTCTGACTTATATTTACCATTGTCTCTTTTCAGACTATTGTACCTTCCTTATCTGATCCACTCAAAGGCAAGCCTGCGTCATGCCTGCGTGGCATATCAAACGTATGTTGGTATCCCACCGTGATCTGACTGCCATGTCTCTGTGTGACTGTGACACCCCAGCAGCGTGTGGAGCAGGTGGTGTAACAGGAGGTAATACTGGATGATTCACAGCATTATTATCAGTGAGTCTCAATCCTTTGAATTGCCTTATGTAAATGGAAAATGGTGCATTTATATAGCACTTATATCCAAAGCGCTTTACCTAGATTGACTGTGCATCACTATTCATGCATTCATACACATATTCATACACCGATGGCGGTGGAAATGTCCCCACCAAACCAGCTTGTATCGTACTACAATATAGACTGCATTGATCAGCTGCACAGCACCATCCATTCTTCATACTGTCAGACATAAATGAAGGCTCTGCTCGCCCTGTGAGCCTTTGTAAATGTTGCATTTGGCCACAGGCAGTTTTCCTGAATTAAAAATGACAGCCATGTACAGTGCTGTAGCTGTGGAGGCACTGACCGCCAGGCTGTAGAATGATGCCAAGTCTTCCCATGAATCTTATTTTCTAGGATTGACTGCCCTCTGTAGGACAGATATATTCATGACACCCTGTCGGAGGGCTTCAGTCAAGCCTATTCTACTCAAGTTAGCCATTACAGAGCCTCTGTCTGTATGCCAGGGATGGTGCTTTTAATAGAGATATAAAAGTCCATAAGACTCGATGATGACCCCATTGGCCTGAAACCCCAAAAGGTTATATCCAACCATGCTTCTAAAGCACAACAAAACAAACGAAACAAAAACTTTGAATGGCATTTTAACTTTGAAACGATTCATTAGACATGGCGATGTTCACCATGCCAGATCTGACAGTATACATTATTATAATAGTTTAAACCTGATTAAGTTACACTGCAACAACACCGCGCGGCCGAGTCGGCCATCTTTCATCAGCAGGAAATGGATGTGGTCTCTGAGGTGGTGTCAGCACAATATATGAGCGGCAGTTAAAAATTCTAATGTGTTTTGAAGAGAGACTCACTTATTATGAATACAGTCGTCCATTAAGTGGTGCTGTGACTGGAGAGTGTGCGAGAACGCCGATGTTTAAATCAAGCATTCCACAGTGATGTCTGGTGTGGGAAAAGATTTACTGGAACGTGAAGCTGAGTCATTTCCACTAACGCGACAACACGTGACCCATGGCCTGCAGGTGATGTTGTTCTGTTCATTGTCATATATGGGTCATTCTCAAACTTTTTCATTTCAAGGACCCCAGTTTGGTATACGATAGGGCCACGAACCCCCATAACTCTGAGAGAGTACAACAAACGGAACAAACAGATTTCACATTAGTACACTCTGAGTTACAGACCGCTAAGGGTCCATTTGGTTTCTAACTATCAATTGTTTAGCATGGGGAACCCCTTCAAGGTCCCCTGGGGGTTCTCGGACGGCCGGGCCCCATTTTGATAACCACTGTACTATATTCACATGCAGGTGAGCAGTGCAATCGTTTGCATCACTCTATCCATTGCAAGTTTGTTATAGTTTTGCTATTATAATTAGGGCTGTGAATCTTTGGGTGTCCCACGATTCAATTCGATTCCGATTCCTGGGGTCACGATTCGATTAAAAAAAATAAAACGTTTTTTTTTCCAGATTCAAAACTATTCTCTATTCAAAATGATTCTCGATTCAATACATAAGATTTCATCACAATCTACTCCAGCCAACTGAAGTGACTATACTACAGTAACTTGAAAATGACTGAAGACATGTTTACTGTGATTAGGGTAAGCTTACATTTCATATCACACCATGTCGATTTTTGGAAATTATGAATCGATTTTGAATCGTTCATAACGGGAACGCGATTCTAATTCGAATCGATTTTTTTTTGACACCCCTAATTACAATTATTGTAATTTTTGTAATAGTAATAAAAACGGTAATAAAAACGGCATGCCATTTAAGAAGAATATTCATAGTTAAAACTGACATATCAAATATCATATATCCACCCCAGATGATGAGTTATATGTTTTTGCAAAGCCAAATAAAAAATATAGCTGCAAGCAGCGGTAACAATAATAGGAATTCTCATCATGGTGTGTTTTCAGTGGTTTACGATAATCACAACTTTTTCAGCCGGTTTAGGATCAGTCTAAAAAATGTATAAAAAAAACTTTCTCTGCTTTCATTTAGCAATTTTCTGTTCAATTGTGTTGCATGGGGCGACTGTGGCTCAGGAGGTAGAGCAGGTCGTCCAATGATCCATGGGTCGGCGGTTCGAATCCCGGCTCCTCCTGTCTACATGTCGAAGTGTCCTTGGGCAAGACACTGAACCCCAAATTGCTCCCGATGTGCTGGTTGGTACCTTGCATGGCTTCCGCCACAATCGGTGTGTGAATGGGTGAATGTAATGCACAATCTATGTAAAGCGCCTTGGATAAAGGCGCTATATAAATGCACCATTTACCATTTATAGTCATACCATTCTATTTGAACAAATAAGCAGAAGCACACCCCAGAAGTACAAAAACAGGCCCATGCTGTCACATCTCTGCAAACACACGATATTTCGCAGCTGGGAAAGTAAAGTCCATTCATCTTGTAGACGCGCCTGCGGCATACAACAAACATCACTAGATTCGGCCTGCAGCTATAACATAACAGCCAGGACTGTGTGTCAAAATGTCCCACATTCTCTTCTAATGTCAGGCTTCATCTAAGGTGAAAGTTGATCAGTGTCTCAATCTAATGTTCTTTCTTGAGTCTCATCCTGCCAGGACCTTCTCTCCTGTGTCTCCAGACTCTCCACTACTGTGGGTGTCTCCCTCTCAGCTTTCCTACTGTCTGAGTAGTCTCACGTAGCCAGATGATCGTAAATCTCCATCTGGGGAAATCTAAATTCAGTGTATGGGCTAGAACAGCTGTGATGCGCGTGCATATATATTTAATATATAATATATAATATTTTTTTCACCCAGCTTTATTATTTTTTAGGTGCGCTAGCCCCTCTTATGCCCAGCTTTGTGTGTACCACATTTGAGATGATTTGATTGGCTGAGCACGGAATGTGATGTATGATTTCTGTAGCTCCAGATGATCTCTGTGCCTTAGACCCGTTGTTGACCTGTCTGTCTAGCATTAAATGCTGGATGAGTGAGAACTTTCTCAAGCTAAATGAGGATAAGACAGAAGTTCTCATAATCGGTTCTAGTGAGCAGAAAGAATCGATAAAAAGCAGACTTGGCAACCTGACTGTAGAAAGTAACAGTACAGTAAAGAACTTGGGGATCATTATTGATTCTGAACTGAATTTTAATTCACACATTAATCATGTTACCAAGATTGCCTTTTTTCATCTTAGAAATATTGCACGAATCAGAGCCTATTTGTCACTGGACGATGCAAAAACGCTAATCCACGCCTTTGTTTTTTCTCTGCTTGATTACTGCAATGCACTTTTTTCTGGATTGCCTAAGAAATCAACTGACAGATTACAACTTGTCCAAAATGCAGCAGCCAGAGTCTTAACTAGAACTAAGATGAGAGAACATATTACTCCAGTCTTGGCCTCATTGCACTGGCTTCCGGTTGTTTTTAGGATTGATTTTAAAATTCTTTTACTTGTTTATAAAGCTCTCAATGGTCTCGCACCTTCCTACCTACATGACTGCCTGCCGAAATATGTCCCAAACCGCCCCCTAAGGTCTTCCACTGCTGGCCTGCTCGCTTTGCCTAAAAAAATGGCAACTAAAAAATACGGGGAAGCAGCTTTTTGCTTCTACGGGCCGACGGCGTGGAACAAACTCCCACTGTACCTTCGACAGGCAGCCTCTGTAGACATTTTTAAAGCTCAGCTCAAGACCCACTTCTACACCCTTGCTTTTAATTGATTTATTTGTCTTTTAAAAAAAATGTTATTCATGTCCTCACTGTATTGTTTATGCCCTGCCTTTCTTTTATTTTTTGTGTAAAGCACTTTGAGCTGCATTTCATGTCATGAAAGGTGCTATACAAATAAAGTTTTATTATTATTATATTATTATTATTATTATTATTATTATTATTATTATTATGATACGAGTGCCCCTCACTTCACACAAGTGTGATTTTCTTTATTAATAATTAATACAAAGGGACGTGACATTTGATGCCAAACTCGATATGTTTCCTCTTTCGGGCCACTCCCTAAACTGACTTCCTCACCCAGAGGAAGAAGGATGAAAAGCCTCTAAATGTCTGCCTAATAGAGTGTCGCCCCCTACCAGGGCCCAGGAAATGATTCTCCGTTCATTTTCTTCATAGACATTTCAAAAAGTATTTATTTAAAGACGTTTACGCCGCGGACAAAGCCAACTCGAGTCGTGACAACTCATGACAACAAACACAATATTTTGGACCAAACAAATAATTACGCTTAAGAAGAAAAAAACGGCAGGTTACATCACTTTTTTTGTTGTTTTTCTTCTTTGTAATTATTTGTTTGGTCCAAAATATTGTGTTTGTTGTCATGAGTTGTCACGACTCGAGTTGGCTTTGTCCGCGGCGTAACCGTCTTTAAAAAAAACTTTTTGAAATATCTATGGGAAAAATGCATTGGGAATCATTTCCTGGGCCTGGCGTTGTCATGAAAGGGGGCGGGACTGCGACGCTCTATAGATGGTACCCTCCTCTACACGCCTCCTGCTCAGGTTGCCCCCAAGACCATGAGGCCAGCTCTCTCTCTGGTCAACAGAGCAGTTATTGATAGTCGGAGTCGTGACCATGACATTTTGACTGGGTCAGTGGAAGCCTCCCTCCCCTCTACCTCCCTCAGGTTTTATCCCTCCACCCCAGAAGAAATATTTATCTTCCTGTCCCTACTGGGGACAGACTGAAGGGCAAGAGGTGAGGCTGACTGGCAGGACATTCGTCCTTGATGTTCCCTAGACAGTTGTGTGTTGACTCCAGGGGCCCCCAGAACGCCCCCAGGCAAAGGATATGAGCTGGAATACTCCAGTCACAGTAGCCTATTGCCGCAATCAAGTTGAAGTTCATTTGGGGGGGGGACTAATTACATTGCTCTCGTTACTGTAAGTATAGGGTTTGTGTTCTTGTGTACACAAAGTCTGCCAGATTCATGCTTAGTGGAGTTACATCATGACAGTTTTACATTTTGAAAGAGAAATGTCACAAAGACAACTAGAAAGCTGCACTTTGTGCACTTCCAGATAACCTCATGTCATCAATATGCTGTCATATTAATATACTGTATGTATGCGATTGGATACTGATTGGATAAAAATGGCACTGATCTGCCCAGTTGTAAGATTAACACACACACACACACACACACACACACACACACACCACTTCCCCCCTCAAGTTGCCTTTGGCCTGGGAGATAAGGAGCTGAAAGGATGACAATATTGGGTTAGAGTGCCATCTGGTGGCTTATTGAGTAATGTCATGTTTTGTGGGGCAGGCAGGTCACAGCCACAGTCTCTCAGGGCTCATCATGTGGATTGTGGAATCATTTGTTTTTCCAATCACTCAAATTATACTGAAGTTGCATGTTAAAAAAATGAAAATGAAATGAAATCCCCTTCATTTCTTTTCATTTAACCACTGATGTCAGATTAGTCTCCTCATGTGTTTGTGTGTGTGTGTGTGTGTGAGAGAGAGGTAGGTAGACAGTATGGTATAGTAGTAGGTTACTATGTCTGAGTCAGTATAACAGATTTAGCAGCTGTTCGATAGAACCTAAAAGACTCAGGAGGTCAGGTTTTGAAAGAGTTATTGTATTTATTCAGTATGACATGGGCTGTTACACTTGGCCCCTCCTCCCAGCCCCCAGTGAACCCACTGTTACTGCAACGTTCAGAACCACAAAGGCAGCCACTAGCAAACAGTTAGACCCCCCCACCCCACCCCCCGTTTATGTGCTTTCTCTCTATAAATCTGCCCCCTCTCACCCCTACCCTCCTTTTCACGTTCTCCACATCTCTTCTGTCTTTTTTCATTCTGTCTATATATATATATATTCTCTGTAGGGTGGGAGGGTGTTTAGCACTGACTGGGGCCGGGCTTGATCGCCTGTTTCCGTGAGAGTATCGAATCATGCTAAGTGTAACAAGTCCCTGCGGTGCCGTAACCCTGGCCAAACTCACACCTGCGTAAACGGCACATGCACGCATTAGGCCTGCCCTGCCAGCCCTGCGCTGTAATGTAATGGATGGCCGCTATTCTCATTAAACAAATCACCCCAGATGTGTGCGTGTGTGTGATGTTATATATATATATATATATATATATATATATATGGTCCAGCCCCTCTTCGGTCGAAGCATGCCGAATTGAACGACTGAAAAATGGACATAGACTGCTCGGTTCTTCGCTGTAGGCCATCAAACAGGAGACATCAAAGTAAAGCACGCTTAAGTCGTTTTTCGTTAGATTTATGTTGCAGCTGTGCAGATACTTAAAGCTACAATCTATAGGTGTTATGTCCGTTGTCTGCTTGTCTCCCTCTCCTGATGGAGAGAGGTAAACGCAACCATGTCTCAACCATGTCTACAGTAAAGATGGTGGCGCACCTAATGTCCAATCCGGTGCACCGTCTGCTTCATATATCTGTATTGACATTGTTATTAAAGTAGCGGTACAGTAGGTGATACCCGCCACCGGGGTATCAATGCAATATAACTGTGGTTATATCGCATTATTATACTCTATTATACTCTAACATACAAATTGCTAAACATGTATTTGGGTCAGTGACGAAATGGCGTTGGCAAGTCAATAAAAGTGTTCTCATAAATGTTTTTTACTTTATTTCAAAATATCAAATGAAAAACGATTTTATTAGCATTATCTATAGGCAAGATGTATTTTATTTACGTCGTTTGTGTTACATTGACCTGAACATAATGCTGAGAACCTCTGTTTTCTAAATAATCGTTGACAAATTATGTAACGATTGACCCATTTATTCAAATAATAATAGCAACTGTAATTGCGAACGCAGTGATTGCGAACGCAGTGAGCATTTACTATGAGACCCAGCAGATCATGTCTGTGTGTGTGTGTGTGTGTCTGTCTGTCACGCTGTAACACCACCGGCCTGCCACCAGAGGGCGCACCTTACCAGAGGGCGCACCTTTAGCTGCTTAACGACGACACTGTCAATACTAGCCCAAAATAATAGTGCACGCACGCACGTACGCACGCACGCACGCACACACACACACACACAAAACTTAACTTAAAAAAAAATGTACTTAAAAAAAAACTTAACTTAAAAAAAACAAATAAAAAGGAAAAACACGCACGCACACACACACACACAAAACTTAACTTAAAAAAAACTTAACTTAAAAAAAAAATTAACTTAAAAAAAAAAAAATTAAAAAGGAAAAACACACGCACGCACGCACACACACACACGCACACACAAAACGTAACTTAAAAAAAAACGTAACTTAAAAAAAAACTTAACTTAAAAAGAAAACTTAAAAAGGAAAAACACGCACGCACGCACACACACACACAACTTAACTTAAAAAAAACTTAACTTAAAAAAAAACTTTAAAAGGAAAAACTTTAAAAGGAAAAACTTAAAAAAAACTTAACTTAAAAAAAAACTTCACTTAAAAAAGACTTCACTTAAAAAAAAATAAAAAACAAAAAAAAGAGAACTTAACAAAAGCCTTACAAAATTACGTAATTTATTCTAATTGTTGTTTTTGCATTTTACGAGCTGCGTTCGCTTCCCGCGTTCGCGCGTCTTACTTGTTGTTTTCTTCCAGCAATATGTAAGCACCGTTCCTTTGCCAAGGGGAAATAGTTCAAAACCCCATTTCCACTCGGCTGAACACACCCCATCCCTCAGGGGAGAGAAGTGACCGGGACAGCCTCTGAGGCCTTAACGCTGTGTTAAGAAGTGTTTTGCGAACAACAAGAACGAATTACCCTTACCCTGGTGCCCGCCTTGAGCGTCGATGTGATTTTAGTGTCACTGACGAGAGAGTGTTTATGTAAACGAGCAATGGGCCCGGGTCCACTCCAGACAGCTCGCTGGGAACTGGCTACGCTGATTTCATTATGAAAATATTACTGTTCACAATGCTCTCTGTATGCGGTTCACATTCATAGCAACTGACATATACGACTGGTGTGCCCAGATGCTACTAACCAGTGATGCGTTAAAACTGCTGATGACCTACTGCAGCACGGAATCTGACGTTTCTTAACCACTTAAGTGCACTTTTATACTTTGTTGCATGTTGGTGTCCTACTGCAAAAATGGCCGATCTACAAGCGGACAACGAGTGACTAAGCGATGCGTTGTGAGCTTGTAGTACATTTCTGCCTAACGACAATATAGGGATGCCAGGTTGAAGGTGGCAAAAAAGAAACAGCATACACCGATCTCTGCAAGTAACAACCTTCCTACAGAGGAAAGGTCGGGATCAAATAATTTCACCTCTAAAAACACCTAACCGGCCTTTGGCCTGTGAGAATCCAGATGTGCAATTGATGTGAGAACAAGTGGGGAAATGACCTCCACAAATCGGTGTATTGGGAACCGCTTTGGCCAAAAGATGGAGTAGTATCTATGAGACGTGATGTGCATCAGAGAGCGAGGGAGGAAGGAAGTGTTTAGCCATGCTGTTTCTCTGGCAAAGCGGAGACACTTGCTCCCTGACCCTTGCTGGAATCGAGGTGATGTGCTGTTCCGCCTGTTTGGACTTTCCTCCATAGGGCCCACCGGGTCCCATCAGGGCCCTCTTAGGCAGGCCAACAGGGCCCCGCCCCTGCAATGACGTCACACGCTCAGCAGTGCCAACTTAAGGGAGGGCCCTTGGGCAGTGCACCACAGCGGATGGAGAGGGTGGGGTTGTCAGTGTGATGCATTCTTGTTTTGTAATATTCACAATGAATGAAGTCATGGTCTGCTGTTTTCTGTCTTTCTCCTGCTCTCTCTTCCTCTATCTCCTCCTCCCCGCGTGGTCCCTCCTGTCATAAACTGTTGCCTCCTGTGCGGCAGTCACTGTGCATCCTGCTCTGTTCCAGATGTGTTTAACGGCCCTTCAGGGCCACAAAAAAGCCTACCTCTCTTAGAGGCGAAGGGAGCTGAAATGCAGCAACTGCATTCGACTATTCGACCCCCCCCCCACACACACACACACACACACACGCACGCACGCACACACACACACACACACACACTCCGCCCCGAGAGAGTGGCTCCACCAGGAATAGAACAGAGCATCCTCAACAGCCACATCTCTTCCCTTGTTCGTTTGGCTTAACCAGTCATCACCACAGCTCCGAACAACCCATGCTTTCCCATACAGCAAGATGGACGGAAGTGATTTATTGATAAATGGGTCTAACAACTCAAATACGCAAATCATTCTTCCTGGTTTTGTTTGCAAAAGAACAAGCTAGGCTATTCTGCTGTAACTCCTCTCTATCTCTCATCCCAGTGCATCCCTCCCCCTTCCCTCCTTCCCACTGTCCGTTATCATATTTTCTCTGATTTATGCACAGTGTCTTCCGCTCAACTGTAACTGTGTCATCATGTGTGGTGATATACAGCCCCATTACCCCGTCCCCCTGTTCTGGCGGTGCGGGGGTGGCGGGACTTTTGCCTCTGGCTGCAGCCAAAGAGCCTCAAGGCCAGTAGGAGCTGAGCGAGTCCAAGAAGTTCTCCAGGCGTTTAAGAGAAAACATCACACAGTCCAGCGGCGTGGAAGCATGTCCCCGATACCGAACCAGAGGCCTCGCTGGGCCAATCAAAGGGGCTCTGAAGGACCTCCAGACGCAGCTGGAAAATTGCAGATCTACAAGCTCACAGCGCATAACCGTGAGGCTTGCAGATAGGCTATTCCCGGTATGCAACACCACCATAAATCCGTCTTGAGTCAGTATGGGGGGAAAAGGCGCCAACTACAACAGAGGCTTTCCAAGTGAAGTCGGGTCATGGATTAATATCTCAATCGTTAGCAGCTGCTGAGTTGTTGTCACCTTTATACAGGAAACTGTTATTTCTCCGTTTGCTACCAGAGTACGTCTCTATCCAGCTATATGGAACATTGAACTGATGGAAGGATCTGTCTGTCTCTCGCTGTGGTGTGTGTGTGTGCATACATACATGTGTGATACATAATGTGCACTAACACATTCACACATAACAGGCCCATATGTGCAGGCACATATGGGAGTGCCTGTGATTATTCATGTTGGCTTGTGGGATCGAGCGTGTAATGAATGCTTGGACACATGGTCTGTGACACATGGTCTGTGTCCCGCCGTTTCTTTTCGTGAGAAATATGGAGCCTTTAAAGTCAGCAGGTCTTTTCAGACTGTGATTTGAGGAGCCCGTAAAAAGGAAAAACGCGGATCTGAGGAATACTTTGATGGTTTTAATGCAGGCGGAGTCTGCAGGCTCCGATGGCTTTGTCACATGTGAGGGCAGCCTGGGGGCTACGGTCCCCTCCCGGTTTGCTTTATACGTTGATAGTCCCTGTCTGCCCCACAGGGTACTTCAACATGAACTCAGCCTTACCCCTGCCCTCTGTTGGCCTGTTCCCAAACACAACTTTACGACAACTTTTAGCAAACAGCCACAGTTTTCAGTTTTATGCCAGATTATACTTGGCCGTACTAGTGTTGCTCACCGAAAAGAAGATCTGCTATTTTCAGCATGTGACTATCGTACGTAGTATACATCAGCCTTTAAAGCTGTTGGGGTGTGTGTGAGTTCTGAACTTGCACAGGCTTTTCTTATTTGAATGAGGAATGCTGGTGATAAGCGCTGCGGGTTCAGTTCTTCATTTGTTTTTAAAGGAGCTTTCGAACCATGTTGGTGCTTTGTCACTCTTACTTTGATATGAGTTTTCTTTTAAATATATGCTATACAGTTATTGAGATATCTCAAATTGCTCAAAATCCCACAAAATAGTATATGTCCATTATACCATAAGCAATGAGTAAGTCATGCATTAACATATTAATGCATGGATAGGGGGGAGTCTGAGACTTCTATGATAGTGGATTGCTTTTTAACCTTAAACCCTACTTCGTTATCATGGGTACCTCAGGTGTCTGTACTTGGCCCCCTCCTTTTTTTCCCTCCACATCAAATGTATTTGAAATGGCTCGTTCACAAGCACTTTGTGACCTGTACATCAGCTACAACAAATGTTTGTCATTTTCAGATGGTGGGGTTCATGTGGTCAGTTATTGTCCCACTAGATGCCAAGCAAAGCCTCCTGTTTCCTTTTAACCTATTAGTATTTGAAATATTTTTGAATAGTTTTGTTTTGTTTTTTTCAACACATCCTTTCTTCTCGGGGTCACCTGACCCCTGGCGCACAAACTATTCAGATGGGGGTCCGTCCCAACCACGTCACACTTCAGTAAACATCCCGCCAGCTCCAGCTCAGAGAGGGACAACAGGGCCACAACAGACCCAGTCCCATTAAGAGCATAGTTTTAGACCAAGATCTGGTCCCCGGGTCCTTCCTGAACCACAGTGGGGACCAGATGGGACACTCCTGGTGTGGGAATGTGGTGACAAAGGCATGGTGGAAGTTCCCATGACATGGATTTCTAAGCCTACAGCTTCTTCTTTTTTCAAGCATATTCCAGAAATATATCTCCTTGGCCCTTGCATTGACTGGTTTGTAAATGAAACGGGTTAACCAACATTGTGTGTTACAGGGATATCCAAAATAATTATATTCTATTTGTTCCAGCTTAGGATGTTTACAATGTTAGAAATATCTGAAACCACAAACTGCTATTATAGGACACAGCAGTCAGTCCTGGTTTCCAATTTCTATCACATATTATTTTATTCACATAAATTCACATACATATTCACATATTCAGTGATACTGTATGTATAACTGAACGTGTTTTATTCGAAGTTCGAAAATAGAAAGGAGAGGTCGCACAGCTCGTAATCATTATGCAAAAAATACTTTTTATTGGGTTACCAACGTTTCGGCAAACAAAATGCCTTCTTCGAAGTTCGGACACCAATTAACAGTGTTTGCCAAGATCCTCTGATCTGTGATTCCCGAGTCGAAATCCCGACCTAGCAGAACAAAGCCTCCATCTAATCTCAAATCTATCTTCGCTCTCTCAACAGGGAAAACCACCTGAATAATAATAATCACTGCTAGACGAAAGAGGCTTTCATCAACAAAACACAAAGAGGCTCTACTCTTCTAATCAACATATCCAGGATTATCATATAATGAGCTGATGGATGCCATCTCATCCACAAACAAACAGTGAGTTAGCCCATGTGTTGTTCATTAATCATCCAGAGGGCCTGGCTGGAGGTTGTGAGGCATGTTTCTGCTCTGCCAAGCAGATTCTTGACTTGGGCCATTGGAGAGGGCTCAGGGGCCAACAGTTAGCAACAGTCATTAGCTGGCCTGCTGAGAAGAACTATCAATTAGACAGTGCTACTTATTGGCTGAGAATGCAACCTGGCTGCAGGGATGGTTACCAGCTCATTCATTCAAGCATCAAGCGACACTCAATCCAATTCCAAACATAATACATCATGCACACACTCACACATACACAAATGCATGTGTGCTTGCCAGTATAGGCCAAGTTAAGACCTCCATACATTATATATATCTTTTTAATTTAACTTCTTGATAATAGATGATTAATTTAACTTCTTGATAATAGATGATTTATTTAAATGTCATCAATATGATTACTTTATGACACAATATAAATGCTCAAGTGTGTTTCCTTCAGTGTCTGTTATTTCAGCCATTTGGCCGTCGCTTTGTGACCAAAAATAAATAATCCCCAACTTTCTAACTAAGGTCACTTAGGTCAGAACCCTCAACAGCAGAGCAGATTGGGACTTTGTTCTGGGAATACATTTCAGGTTGAGTTGTGCGATGGACCAACAGTGCCATCTACTGTTTAACACAGGGCCAAACGGTGCAGTCCATTAGCACACAACTCTCCCAGCTGTTTAACACAGGGCCAAACGGTGCAGTCCATTAGCACACAACTCTCCCAGCTGACAGACACCTCCTCTTCTGACAGACATCTCAGGTCCACCACATGCTGTTTGTTAGGAAATTAATTTGAAAGGGAATTGGATTGCATTGCATTCAATCTTCAGAAACGAAGTATTCAGCAGAGACCAAATAATGCAATAATACATAAATTCAAATCTGCCCATTGGCTCAACTCCATGATTAGATAATGATGTTACAGTCTGAGGTTTTTTTTAGCAACCGAATGAGGAACACTCTGTGATCTGGGATTTTATTTATGGTTATGATTTATGATTAGGGTTATTCCAGTTCCTTATTAAAGGTCAGATTCCTCCAGAGTCTCTTTAACAATTACTAGGGGGTTCCAAATGAAACATTACAGGACTGTAACTCAAGAGAGTACCAAAGGACCCTATTTGTACAATCTCAGAGTGATGGTCCTTGGAATAAATAAACGTTTGAGTAACACTGGTATTGTAATTGTATAGCAAACGTGATAAGTCCACATACCAGCTCTGAAAGTGTGATTCTTTTTTTTTTTTAAACTGTTCTGGAAACAGTTCCAAATGTGATGGAACTGATTCCGGTTCCTCGATGTTGAATGCGTTTCCTCCGATTCCGCGTCCCAATCCTAGTTATGATCTTTTGGTCTCAAGCATAGCTTAACCCACTTTGACCTGAGATCAGATTCTAAAAATGTCTTCTACATCCTGACAGTTTTCTGAAAAAGCAGATCTACAAGCTCATAGCGCGCCACCGAGTGGCGCGCTATGAGCTTGTAGATCTGCTATTTTTCAATAGCTAAAGTATAACAGAATGCTTGAAACACCAAAAGGGTTCCCGCCCAAAATGGGTGAAGTTAATTCAGGACCCAAACATGATATGCAGTGTTGTAGGAATATTCTAAATATGTCAATGCAAGAACTGGAAGGTGTCCAATCTTTTATTCTTAAAAAAAAGTATATAAGGCACAGTCAGAAATATATGTTCTGCGCTCAATAACACAAAATACAGTTCAGATCTATCTTCACTAAATTGAGTATAAAGTCATCCCTAAATTACATGCATAGACGTTATACCACACAGTACATCATTAGGAACAAACATATTTAAAATGACACAAATTTGACAAACTTGTGATAACATTGAATAGCACCCATTCTGCAAAATCAGTAGGTTATTTATCGCCACTATTTTTGGGGAAAAATGTAAAAGTAAAAGAATAATCACCTTGTCCAATATACCATTTCATGAACGTCCTTGTTTTAGCAATACAATTTTAGATTTTTGAGCACTTCGTATTAGTCTATTCTCAAAATTATTCTCAAAACATAACACCAAAAAACACACTCAATAAACACACACACACAGTGTAGTAACGGATCCCATGAAGAGCTTCTGTGATCAATATCAGTAAAGCCCTATTCGCACGGGACTAGTATTACCCCAGGACCTCAGGTAATATGGAATAATCACGGAGGGTGTCTGTGTTTTTAATCCCGTGCGAATCGACCATGTCGGTGATTTGGGCTGTAATAATTACAGGCCAAATTACCTACCATAATTCAGCAAACACCAGGGTCCTGAGGTAATACTAATCCCGTGCGAATAGGGCTTAAGTCAAGTATTGGTGGAGTTTATCACTCGTTAGCACCGTTCTTTTATTTCCACCTGACACGGAAATCACACACACGTGAAGTGTCATAGAGAAAAATAACTACAGTATATGGAATAGATGAGACATAGCTGCAATAACCAGCTACACTACAGTGAATCTTGACCAAGAAAGTGCAACTGTACAGGTGTGATTTTCCCCACAATTGATATTTCTTCAATTTGTGAAATATTGTGCAGCTATCACTAACACACCATGAGTCAAATCGATAGGGCTGGAATAATCTGTTTCAGCCCTATCGGTTATAATCTAGGTTGAGATTGCAAATAGTAGCCTACTTGAATATTGATGTGAAACATAATTTTCGGTTTAGAAACCTCATTGACCTTCAACATAGTAAGCTCAGTTATGACAAGCCGAGATCCAATGCGAGATGTCAGACAACACTGCAACACAGGATTAAGAGGGCGAGGCAGGCCCGGGACGAAACACCTGGTTTTTAGGGAGTCCCATGACTCATGGATGAAATCTAAATACAGTAAACTACAGTAAAATAACTGTTTAAGTGTTTACTTAGCTGCCAGACATCATCCCCAAAAGCAACCTTGTGTATAACAATCAATGTATTGTCACCTGGCTTACTGCCCTGAAGCACCAAAATGCCTGTCTTATAATGTAAACTCTGTCAATGGGACCTTGCTACAAACTCCTTCACTTCAAGTAACGACCAACAGACAACAAAACACAAGGAGCCATCAGATTAAAGCTGCAAGTCAATAAGAAATAGATGAGTATGTAGGCTGTTGTCTTTCCGTGCCCCGGTTGAAGAGCTCGTAGTTTACAACCAGCTGGCTGAGAGTCGGCCAGGTGAAGATCTTTTGGGGCTGCTAAACGCCTGGAAACATCCAAGCAAGACAGGAGAGCAAAGAAAGAGAGAGGGTTATTACCCCACGTCATTTATTATTAAAGAATACAGAATTTGGGTGAAAAGCAAGTCGGGGTATTGCACTACTTACCCTAAAGACCAGTGGGTGTGGTTGCATGTAGTTTGAAAGAGGCATATGATCTTAAATCTACATTACATGAGTGTTACCGTAAATGTGAGGTTTGTTCACACCAAGAACAGTTATGGAAACGTACCAGGTGGCGAGTGGGGCTGACAGAGCGAGAACGCACAGGGCTGGCACTCCTGCTCCGACTTCTGCTTCTCCACTGGAAGAACAGTAGAACACACATATTCATCCTTTTACTGAACATTTGCCTATTATGACATGTGCGAAATACGGATGGTAGGGTTCATGTGGTTAAATGAACACAGATACTACAGACATAGAGAATTAGTCTAAAAAATGACTAGCGTTCTCTTCGACTAATAAAGAAATAGTTAGCCGACTAATATAGGAATTCATTATCAAGTTTTGGTCGACTGAGACTAAACTGATCGATGAATCAATTATTATTATTATCATCATAAGACAGCCGTAATAAATAACACGAGTGTGTGTGTGTGTGTGTGTGTGTGTGTGTGTGTGTGTGTGTGTGTACCAGAGCGCCTCTTCGGGTCAAAGCCTCTCCCTTCACGATCACCACATTCTCTTCCATGAGGGCAGGCCACACATGGTGCGCCACAAGAGGAGCGGAGAACTCTGAATCGTAGCTACGCCGATACCTGGAGCACAAATACAGGATGGAGAGGAGAGGAGAGAACTGATACCTGGAGCACAGAACAAATACAGGATGGAGAGGAGAGAACTGATACCTGGAGCACAGAACAAATACAGGATGGAGAGGAGAGGAGAGAACTGATACCTGGAGCACAGAACAAATACAGGATGGAGAGGAGAGGAGATAACTGATACCTGGAGCACAGAACAAATACAGGATGGAGAGGAGAGGAGAGAACTGATACCTGGAGCACAGAACAAATACAGGATGGAGAGGAGAGAACTGATACCTGGAGCACAGAACAAACACAGGATGGAGAGGAGAGGACTGATACCTGGAGCACAGAACAAATACAGGATGGAGAGGAGAGGAGAGAACTGATACCTGGAGCACAGAACAAATACAGGATGGAGAGGAGAGAACTGATACCTGGAGCACAGAACAAACACAGGATGGAGAGGAGAGAACTGATACCTGGAGCACAGAACAAATACAGGATGGAGAGGAGAGGAGAGAACTGATACCTGGAGCACAGAACAAATACAGGATGGAGAGGAGAGAACTGATACCTGGAGCACAGAACAAACACAGGATGGAGAGGAGAGAACTGATACCTGGAGCACAGAACAAATACAGGATGGAGAGGAGAGGAGAGAACTGATACCTGGAGCACAGAACAAACACAGGATGGAGAGGAGAGAACTGATACCTGGAGCACAGAACAAACACAGGATGGAGAGGAGAGAACTGATACCTGGAGCACAGAACAAATACAGGATGGAGAGGAGAGGAGAGAACTGATACCTGGAGCACAGAACAAACACAGGATGGAGAGGAGAGGAGAGAACTGATACCTGGAGCACAGAACAAACACAGGATGGAGAGGAGAGAACTGATACCTGGAGCACAGAACACATACAGGATGGAGAGGAGAGGAGAGAACTGATACCTGGAGCACAGAACAAATACAGGATGGAGAGGAGAGAACTGATACCTGGAGCACAGAACAAATACAGGATGGAGAGGAGAGAACTGATACCTGGAGCACAGAACAAACACAGGATGGAGAGGAGAGGAGAGGAGAGAACTGATACCTGGAGCACAGAACAAATACAGGATAGAGAGGAGAGGAGAGAACTGATACCTGGAGCACAGAACAAATAAAGGGTGGAGAGGAGAGAGCTGATACCTGGAGCACAGAACAAATAGAGGATGGAGAGGAGAGGAGAGAACTGTAGATCTAGGTACCGGTATGTGTGTTGAGAGAATGCAATACTGTACATGTGTTGAGGGAGACATCTAGTGGTGGGGACAGTAAATGAACAGCTAAAGCTGTTAGGATGTTGTTTAGACCAAAACATTACTATTGACCGTTGCATACAGGAGTGGTTTTAAGTTCTAGTACAATGAAGTGATTCGATTTGCTGAACAGCTCTAGCTGAGTGATCATCACATCCACATTACCAAATAATTTCTCAAAACATTCTTGAGTGTAAATGTCTTCTGAAATGACCACCAATCATCTCCAAAATATGGTCAGGTTATTGATATCGGGGTATTGTGTCTATCGTTCAGCCCACTGTCTGTGGTGCTGAATGTTTGGTGGTGGCCCTAGCTAATCAATGTGTGTGTGTTCAGAACATGCCACAGAGTCACTGACTTAAAGTCGCTGTACAGTTCTCCATCGCTGGCGAAGGCCAGGTCCAGAGCTGGCTCCAGTGTCTGCATGGCGAACGCCGCCCTGCAGGTCTCTCTGATCAGGGTGCTGATGAGGACGAAGTCCACCTCCGGAGGGAAGGAGATGCGCGGGTTCACGTTCATGGCGTTGATCACATCCTGTGCATTAGGAAATATGGCTATGACCCAAAAACCAAACTGGACGCCTAATCTGGCCGTGTCATAATAGGTGAACATATTGTGAACATCTCAGTGTTAAGAACTAGTAGTTTGACTATTCATGTTAAAGAGATTTGGGGCCCTCTCTAATCTTACATTACCCCCTTCTTGTTACTTTATTTATTTATTTGTATTTATTTATTTTTTATGTCAGCATTAACCACTTTCCCCTTTAGGAGCTAACACAAGTTGTCAATAGCTGTTGCAACAGCAAATAACTAATTATTTGTATTTGTGATGTCATGCAGCAGACATGGCAAAAAAGAAAGGTTTCCTACATTGACGCTGGACTGAACATCATAGAGGTCCAGGTTTCGGACGATGTAGTCCACCGCTGCTTCCTCCAGGCTCTCAGGACCCAGGTGAGAGGGCGACAACGTCTTCCTCACGCGCAGCTTGAACTGACGGTAAGCTAGCTTGCCGACCTGGAAGGATTCCTGCGAATACACACATTATATATATATGCTATTTGTACGAGCCCCCAAAATGATCATGTTTGAACTGGGGGCATCTCTATGCTGACGCTGTGTAGAGTACAGTTTCCCAAACATTTTGGCTCAAGACCCAATAGCGAAATTAGGCTAGATGTTTTCCCAGGACCCAAACTAGTGAAAACGGCATATCTACAAGCTCACAACACGCCGTGAGATGCTTTTCACCAGAAGGCCACACTATGTGTAAAGTTGGCTCTAAAATTGAAAAGAAGAATGGCCCTGGGGTGTATCATCTTTTATGTAAGAAACAAAAAAGATGATATTTACTACTCGCGACCCATATAAATTGGTCCGTGACCCAAACATGGGTCCCACTCCCGAGTCTGACCCATACTGTTTGAGGAAACAGTGCCCAATAGAGTGGTTCCCAGTGTTTCTCACCATGACAGCGATGAAAATGATCCTCTGGACCATCTCCAGGTCATCGATGTAGCGTCTCAGCAGGCTCTGGGCCTCCAGGCGCTCCACTGCGTACAGGTCGCTGAAGCGCGACACCAGGCGGGCGTGTCGTGACGAGTTGGTTAGCTGGGCCCTGGTGGGGGACTCACCCCTCAGGGGGCTGGAGGGACGGCTGCGTCTGGGCAAGGGGCTGGGAGAGCGACTCCTCACCAGCCTGAGAGAAAACCATTCAGGCTGCACTATTGATTATCTTCTTATACAGTAGATTCTTTCTTTTTATATTTTACCAAATCAATTCATCTGATTAAACAAGTAGTTCAACCCATGATGCGAGTTGTTGTTGCAGTCCTAAGAGCAATAAACCAAACTACGTGTGTGCGCTCACCTCTGTTGCAGTAAAGCCTTCTCTGTGGACAGGTGAGACACTTCATCTCTGAGCAGGCGAATCTGACGCTCATAGTCATCCAGCGCATCCAACTTCCTCCTATAAATATCCACCTGCTCATGTGCAGCACGCAAGCTGATGCGCGTGCGTGCACACACACACACACACACACACACACACACACACACACACACACACACACACACACACACACACACACACACACACACACACAGTTACATTATGAAATAGAGCATTAAATGCATGTCAATGGTAGTGTGTAACTGTGTATAGTGTACAGTATGTAGGCTATCTCTCACTCTGCTCTCAGTTGCAGTATCTCATCTTCTGTGGCCAGCAGAGTGGTTGCTGACTTATTCTTTGTGTCATCCAGTTCCAGATGAGTGTCTGCTAGTCTGGTAGGACAAAATAAATGAATCAGGTGACATATTCTTTTCCACCTCTAACTGCTTAACCACTTAAGACCTGAGGCTAATTCTACAAAGTGGTCTATATTATTATTATTATGATTATTATTATGACTCACTCTGCTTTGACAGAGTCTAGCTGCAGACGGGTGGAGCAGAGCTGGGTCTCAATCATCTGGATGTCACTGTCGTGAGACTGATTCAGCTCCCTGATCTTCCTGTCCTTCTGCACTGAGTCCTGCAAAATCACAATAACAACACCATGTTGTCAAGAGAAGAGAAGAGAAGCTGGATACCATTTTATTGAACAGGATTACATTTAACTGAACCTAATTGAAATTAATTTGGCTCATAATTTCATAATTAAATTGACTGTGTTCAACATGCACTATTAGCCGCACAATAGAGTGTCGCAGTCCCGCCCCCTACCAGGGCCCAGGAAATTATTCTCCGTTCATTTTCCTCATAGACATTTCAAAAAGTATTTATTTAAAGACGTTTACGCCGCGGACAAAGCCAACTCTTGTCGTGACAAATCATGACAACAAACAAACATTTTTGGGCCGAACAAATAATTAGAAAGAAGAAAAAAACGGCAGGTTACAACACTTTTTTGGTTGTTTTTCTTCTTTGTAATTATTTGTTTGGTCTAAAATATTGTAGCTGTTGTCATGAGTTGTCACGACTCCAGTTGGCTTTGTCCGCGGCGTAACAGTCTTTAAATAAATACTTTTTGAAATGTCTATGGGAAAAATGCATTGGGAATCATTTCCTGGGCCTGGTGTTGTCGGGACTGTGACGCTCTATAATGCTTTACATCAGAGATGCTACAATATAAACCAAGGGTGCCTCAAACATTTTGGGCACTTCAACATTTAAGGCAGGCATGATCACCCAGTGCCAGACAGTGAAACCCACAATTGATTTTATGTTAGGCTGCTAATTAGAATTATGTAAGCATAGGTCAACCATTTTAAAATAAAACATAACAAAGAATCAATCATTTAATATGATTAATAAAGGTAAGTGCACTTACAAGCCATTATTTAAGTGCACATTTGCACATTAAATAATGGTTAATACTGGGTAATGGTTGTTTTCAATAGCCCAAACTGATCACCTGGTAGTTTTTTTGTGTTTACCCATCCCTGCTTTTGCTTTTAATCAGAAGATATGATGTACAGTTTAGATGCGTTTCTTTCCAGGACTTAACCATGTTCAAGACTAAAATCATTTTCCAACGAGAAGAACATGAATTCAGACCGAGCAGGTCACCTGGATGAGACTCAGACTGGTGTCATTAGTCACTGAGGGGCTTGCCATGGAGAAGCAGGTCCCCAGCCATGGCAGCAAGCGGCTTTTGAGGATGTCCACACCAGCATAGTGACCACCTGGACCACAAAGGAGTTCATGTGAGTAATGTGTAAAGGAGCTCATTCTTCGAATGAATTGAAAATGGTGGACACTGTTGTAAACAAGTGTAATGCTTAATCATGGATCGTCCACAACGTAACAGTTTTTCTATTGACTCGTGCTTTCATTTGAAATGTACCCATTCTGCATACTGTGAAATAGAATTTTCAATCAATCATTATTCTTTGCAGAGTCAGCCAAGACCTGTACCTTCAGTAGCAGTGTGGTTCAGAATGGTAAAGAGTTGGCCCTGGATCTTGGCAGTGAGTTCGATCAGCTCACAACATCTGCTCAGATTCTGGTCACAGGAAAACACCTGAAGAGGGTGAATGTGGATGAGAAGTGAATAAAGAAACTTTTAACCACAAACATTTTCTAAATTATTTGTGAAAATAGCCGATCTACAAGATCGCAACGCATTGTGGTGAAATGCGTTGTGTGAGCTTGCTGTTTCGGAAGAAAATTAAATAAATTGATAAATATGTTTTTGTATTTTATTTTGCTCTATATTAATGACATTCTCAAAATTGTGATACCAGGCGGGTTAAGTTGGTTGATGCCTTTAAATCAGTATTTCTCAAACTATTTCGTCATTCTAAATTATTCAACCTTTTTCGAACACTAAGGATTTTTCAAAAATTATCAGATTTACAAGCTCGCGGCATGGCACGAAGTGACGTGCTGTGAGCTTGTATATCTATTTTTGAGTGGTGCAAACCACTCCAACAACCAGCTTTGTCTGTATGTTTGTGTACCTGTGTACGTGTCCGTGCACAGGTGAACATGGTTACCATGGTCACTGACATTACGTCAGACCACAGCTGATCAGGCTATATAAGACCTTGCACCACTCAGTTCACACGGGTGTGATTTTTTAATAGACAACGCTAAAATGACAGACACAGATGTGTGAATAAATGTATTTCATGTCCTGTTATGAGAAAATGAAACATATTTGGGTAAATATACTGGGTGATAATAACAATAAGGGAATATATTGGTTAAAACCCTGAAATGTAGTGTACGGCCTTTGGGAAAAAGCATTTATAATAATAGTTCCAGGAAGTGAGGTACCAGGAACAGCTATAAAAGTACAGGAAGAGAGGCGGCCAGGGGTTCTATTTTAGCTATTAAAAATGGACTGAATTTATATATAGTGCTTTTATCCAAAGCACTTACTTCACATAAACCCATTCATACACCTGCTCATCGGGAGCTGCCTGTAAGGGGTCAATGTCTTGCTCAAGGACACTTCTGCCGCTCTACCTCCTGAGCCACTGCCGACCCACAAAAAGGGTGTTTAGTGGTGGTTTGTCAAAGAGACTCTTTTAAGTCTAAACCATGTTAGAAATTGATAAACCACAGAGTAGTGGGGCTGGAAAACTTTGAGATCTGAAGAAGAAAAGTTTGGTCAAAAAAGATTTCTGAGGGTTATCTTGAACGGGTTAATGTCATGTTAATTTCCATGCAATGTTAACTAAACATTTGAATTCAGACAGCTATAAATGTGAGAATAGTTATGAACTAATTATAGCCCTTACATGTAGGCCTATCTTGAGCCATGCAGTTTTTCTTGTGTCTCTCCACTCTCCATCTTAATTGTGTGTGTGTGTGTGTGTGTGTGTGTGTGTGTGTGTGTGTGTGTGTGTGTGTGTGTGTGTGTGTGTGTGTGTGTGTGTGTGTGTGTGTGTGTGTGTGTGTGTGTGTGTGTGTGTGTGCGTCCACACCCCCAGCGCCTAAAGCAGTGGTCCTTTCTGAAGGGGTTCCAGTTTGTCCCCAGCAAAATCCATAAGTTTTACCACTAAACCTAATTTATACTTCAGCTAGTTTTGAAACATTTGTAAAATATTGAATAATAGCCTATATTGAAACATTTGGAATAATTTTGAAAGCATAATTATTGTGATAGAGGTCCATAGCCAAATACACATTTGGGGTCCTTGGCAATGGGCATGAAAAAGTTTGAGTAGCCTGCCCTAAAGAATACTCATGCTACACCACCACTGTCCAGTAGAGGCAGTAGTCTAGACGGGAGAAATGGTCTCACGGTAACCATAGCAGCGGGCTTCCATAGTAACCAAACTTTGTCCAGAAATCAACGTAATTAAAACAAGCATACATTCCTTTACTGAAAACGTTACACTTGATTGAATTTGTTTAATTGTTTATATCGGTGTGTTGCAATGCATTACTCACAATATGCATATTGCCATGACTCCCGAATAACGTGTCTAATGATTCTGAAGAATTGCATGCATAACATCCCCCCCTCACATTTTTAAAAACAGACTGAAATGAACAATTGGGAGAAATGTCTGCAGAACCAAACTCGAATCCTTAAATTGCAGCGAAAATGTCTCATGCAGAGAATATAGCCTATGATATCCCACAGTCTTGTAAAAGTACACCAGTAAAAGTGGTGTGGTCAGATTTAGGTCAATGATGGTTTATTAATGAGACAGACTTACATGATAGTCTTTGTACCAGATCTCAACCTTGTCATGCAAAACGCTGAAGGAAGATGTATTCACCAGTCTCCTCAAAGTGTCGGCCATGTCCCTTTAATCTGCCAGTGCTTTAGAAAAAAGAAAAGAAAAATGCTCCCAGACAACCGTGGTGGGTGGGTTTTTAATCCGCACCACCGACAGTGCTGATGGGCGCGCGCACACCCGTTTTTATTGACGGTTGTAAAAAATTCCAAGCTGCTGCTCGTTTCCTCCACCTTCGATTCCTCCACGCCCCATCAGCAGTGGCAACGACGTCGATGAACTGATAGTGACAACCGAGGAGTCACGTTACTTTGAGATCAAAACAAACTAATGTATTTCTGTCCAGCTTGTCTTGTTGTCTGATCAGGGTGCAGCCTTCTCCTGGACTATGTAAAGAAGTCAGGACCATTGTAATGCACACTGTCAAGCTGTCAAACGACACCACGTGGCGCCATTGCGCCAAGATCGTGTTTACTTGTTGTTTCCGATAGTAAACAAACACCAAACTGTGTGTGTGTGTGTGTGTGTGTGTGTGTGTGTGTGTGTGTGTGTGTGTGTGTGTGTGTGTGTGCGTGCGTGCGTGCGCGCGCGCGTAAAAACATTCTACCAGAAAATGGGTAACATAATTTACATTTGAGCAGCTGCCTGAATTGCTTTACATGTTGATCAGATTGACTGTGAAATGTATCCCTTTATTAGTTACAATTCAAATAGACGTTGGTTTACATTAAACTTTAATGTAAACCAACGTCTATTTGAACGTCTAAAACCTACATACCAGGCATTACAAGAACCATGAAACAGAATAGGACGCCGCCTGTGAGTTTAACTATGGAACATATGAACGGACATGAACCGTATCCTATTTTGGGATGCTTCTGCTGCTTTCCATTGGATAGTCGAATCTGACTGGAACAGACCATCAGTCGTCACACAGTCAGACATACACAGAAAAACATATTTTAGTTAGTTCGCAGTCGAAAGAAATACAAACTTAACATGTAGACTATATCTTCTAATTCTACTGTGTGCTTTTGACAACATGTTGGCATAATGTGTACTGATTCACGCAGCTCACCAACACATAACGGAACTGCAGTAAAGTGGTTTATCCCACTGCCTAACTGTAGTCCCATAGTCCAGAGGGACGATTGCACTGCGATTGCCTCTTTGGTTACCAAGCAACCGCTGAACTGAGCTTGATATTTGAGTTTACAATTTACACTTAAAAACGTATTGAGCTAGAATAACGTGTAGCTTAATGACCGAATAAGCACATTATCTCCCACAGAATGAAGACTATTTACATTACACAAACAAACACCACTGGCTGTCACAACAGCTGCTGTGTCCAGTTGTCCACGATTATTATTAGGCCACATTGTTGGACAATGTTGAATGTTGTCTCTTCGAGTTTATCATTGCCAATGGAATTTATTGGTGGACAAAGTAGGCTATATGCTCGGGTAAATAATTATAGTAAGCCTGGTCCAAAAATAAGTACAATTAAAATGAAAGCAAATTGACATTGATTGATTGATTGATTGAAGAATTTATTAACAGTTTGCAGAATTACAGTACATTTCAAGCACAAACTCAATACAAAGGCTGTTAACTGTGAGTGGACGACCCAATTAAGCATTACACTTGTTTCCAACAGGGTCCACCATGTTCAAATCATCAAAACATTTAGAGACGTACAAATAGACACTTCTATAGACAGAACAGGAATTCATCAAAAAAGAATTCATCAAAAAGGAGGTAAAAAGGGAAAAAGAAAAATATACAGTGAGGGGAAAAAAAAGGGGGGGCGGGGGGGGGGATTCACGTTCAGCTCCGTTAAATTGTTTGTTTTCCTTGGAGGAGCTGCGTTGGGTCCCCAAGTCGGCTCCGTGGCCGTACCTTGAGTTGGCTGTGTGGCCGTGACCATAAACATTTTGATTGAACATTTCACAAACCAAAGTTGCAAACATTGTGAAAACAGCAAATAGACCTATGCAAGCACACAACACCATGCACCGCAACGTGCAACAAAAGACCAAATAAACTCAACCAAAAAAATGTGGTAGTGTTCAGTAAATATAGGCATGCATTATTGCTGTTTACCAGTTGCCTTACAACCGATTAGCCAATCACAGCGGAACAGTCCCTCCGGCTGATGGGATCAAGAGTACTGTAGTAGGCGGCTGCGTCGTTAAAGCAGAGACGGAGGGTCTGTCAACATGGCGTCTGAACAGGTCTGATTTTTGTTATTACATTATTAGCAGAAGCTGCTCTCATACAACGTTGTCTTGTTCGTAAAACAACATAGTGTATTATCTAGTTTAAGAACTTAGTAAACGTAATAAAGGAAGGGTGTGTGTATGTATTATTATGGCATGGCAAAAATAACGGTATTCTGGCCTGCGCTCTCTTAAGATTAAGATCATTGCAGTCTGATCTGTTGACTCTTGATCATCATAATAACCATTTATGAGCATACATTAATTTAAAAAGGAAATACAACAATACGACGCCGTCTTTGTTTGCGTTAAATATAGGCCTGCCATAAACCCATTTAGCTCCCACTAGTCCATAACATGACTGCAGAAATTTATTTTTAGTCATGATGGGATGGTCACACACAGACATGTAGACGCGCATACCTCTGCACACAAGCAGCGCAGCAAAGTGCGCATTACAAGCTGGTGCAGCCCCTTACACGATTTTTTTGCTGATTGTACCAATAATAAGATCATAATAGGTATTTGTATGATCTTGTAGTTATGATCATGATACAGTATACAGTACATATCATTGTACATGTATCATCAATGTTTATCGACTGTTGAGTGATTTTAGACTATCTTGGAAGTACTCCACAGGTTTTTGAGGGGCGCCAGTCCGTCCTATATACAGGTTTAATGTTTGTTTTTAGTTCAATGTTTGTTTTAAAAACGCCATTGACAATAAAGGGAAAATGTATGTCATATGTCCCTCATTACGTCATATTGTCTCTTTATTGTTAATGGCATTTAATGTTTGTGTTGGCACCGTTTGTTTTACATCGCCATTACATCACTTTAATATATTTGCGCCCCTCACTTTACACGCCACACGAACGCCACACAGGTGTGATTTTTCTTTTAAGTCTGCCTATGGCTATAGGTTGCATCAAAGTGCTGCTGAAGCTTTGATGGTTTCACAGAGACATTTGAAAGCACTATATCTATAAATGCACCATGTCTCTGTCCGTCTGTACGTGTGTAATCCACGTAACAAGAACCGTTCGCCCACCAACTTCAAATTCGACACACGCGTTCCACACCCCCGCAGGGAGTGCAGTGCCCGGTGTCGAGTCGGTCGGACCCGCGGTTGTCCAGAACCGCCCCAAAAAGGCCTCTGCCCGGGCTCTGGACATGGCCCCTGACCATGCATGGTCAATATGGAGCTGGCCTGTTCTGACATCACAACACTCCATATTTGGGCATACCTGACACAGAACTCCATAAACTGGCTTTCTGACATCACAACACTCCATATTTGGGCATTCCTGAGTCCTGACACAGAACTCCATATATAGGAATAAAGGGACACAGAGAGACACATACAGAAATCTCCATGATGGGCATAAAAGGGACATAGCCTAAAATGTAGACTCTCGTAGATGTATGATTCTGACATTTTCAATCTCTGACAGTCTAAAGACTCATTGCCCATGGTGTTGAGCCTGAAATCCCCTGCCTCCGTAGATACTCTGAACATGTACAAATGCAAAATCTAAAGGGTATCTAGTAGATACCCTGTCAGAATCGATAAATACATCTACGAGAGTCTACATTTTGGGCTAAAAGGGACACAGACAGGTGGGTGGAACGGGTATTCTACATTTCCGGTTGTCCAGAACCAGCACAAAAGCCTCATTTTGCATGCTTGACAAAGAACTCCAAATATGGGCATAAAAGGGACACGTACATAATAACTGGGTGAGGCATGCATTTCTGGTTGTCCAGAACCAGCACAAAAGCCTCTGCCCAGGATCAGGACCTGATCACCCTTATATCTCCATATATGAATCTGGCCTGTTCTGACCACAACACAGGCAGCGCTCCAGTCATAATGAATTATACATTTGTATCTCAGAAATGAGAATAAACCAAATAGCAGTCTTCAAGGGACAAGAATGTGTATTTTCAGACATCTGTAATATTTGCATTGCAGGAGAGCTCGAATGGGCCAATGAAGAGGTCCATGAGAGAGAAGGCCATAGAGCGACGCACCGTCAACAAGGAGCACAACAGTAACTTCAAAGCAGGTTATGTGCCCATAGAAGAGGAGCGTCTCCACAAGACAGGCCTGAGGGGACGCAAGGGGAACATCGCCGTGTGTGTCATCGTCCTGCTGTTCCTGCTCGCTCTAATCAACCTCATAGTGAGTACATGCCTCCTGTTTAAATGTATCCTGTTGTTAACAATAAAAAAGAATATGCCCGCACACTGCCGAACTGTACGGTACAGGAGCAGCTCCAGGAGCATTGGTTTATTATTCAAAGAAGCAACGATTCGGTCACTGGTGACCTTCTTCAGGCATGTCTGAAGAAGGTGACTGAAATATTGTTGCTTTGAATAACATGAGCTATTGAGCTTGTACAGTATATCTGCTATTTTTGAATAACAAAGTGTAAAATAATGCTTTTTAGCTCAAATAAAAAAAGACAGATCCCAGTTAATGCCTACAGATTGTAACTTTAAAAGTTGTGAATTGGACTCAAATCGGCAACGCCATTCTTACGTGTCACAGATCACTTTAGTGATATGGACGGTGATCCGGATCGGCCCCAGCGGCTGTGACAGCATGGAGTTCCTTGAGAGCGGACTGCTGCGTTTCAAGCAGAAGGCAGACATGGGCATCGTCCACCCGCTGCATAAGAGTGCCGTAGGGGGCCGCAAGGACCAGGACCTGATCATCACTGGCAACAACCACCCGGTGAGAAACCAATGCCATCATACCGGTAGTCTCAAGACTGATCTCGGCCACACAGCCAACTCAAGGTACGGCCACGGAGCCGACTTGGGGACCCAACGCAGCTCCTCCAAGGAAATCAAACAAATTAACGGAGCTGAACGTGAATCCCCCCCACCGCCCACCCCTTTTTTCCCCTCACTGTATATGTTTCTTTTCCCTTTTTACCTCCTTTATGATGAATTCCTGTTCTGTCTATAGAAGTGTCTATTTGTACGTCTCTAAATGTTTTGATGATTTGAACATGGTGGACCCTATTGGAAACAAGTGTAATGCTTAATTGGGTCGTCCACTCACAGTTAACAGCCTTTGTATTGAGTTTGTGCTTGAAATGTACTGTAATTCTGCAAACTGTTAATAAATTCTTCAATCAATCAATCAAATCTACACTTCATCGTACGATGGTGTTTGTTGTGTGGCGAAAATAGAGTCCTCAACTTTTGCCCGAACCCTACCATACCCGAACCAACATTTTTGAACCATGTTTTATAGTGTTCCAGTTCAATCCAATTTTGTCCAATTTTGTTGTTTCATCACTTACAGTTTTACTTTTACTGTATGTAACTGTATCCTGATTGGATCAAATTGATAAAAACAAACAAACAAACAAACAAACATATGTTCTGTTTTCTAAAGAGCTGAAGAGATGGGTATCAATGTCACTGAACAAACACTCTATAGAAATGATAATTATCGGAATACAGAGTAATGTCTGTTAACCTTCTATTTGTTCATGTATGTGTCATCCCAGGTGGTGTTCCAGCAGGGTACCACTAAGCTGAGTGTGGAGAAAGACAAGACGTCCATCGTCAGTGATGTTGGCATATCTTTCACAGACCCTCGCAGCGGGAAAACATATTTCAGCACAGACTTTGAGAACCATGAGTTCCACCTGCCCAAAGGAGTCAAAACACTCAGTGTACAGAAGGCCTCCACAGAAAGGGTATATATACCACAGTAATAACTTTTTAGTTAGTATCTTAACAGGTGTTTCTTGTGGCAAATATGTTTGACTGCTATCGAACACCTAGAGCCTTTTTATGTTCGGCATAACATTTGGATATTAGCCAGTCCCACTTCCATAATATTGAAAATAATTTAAGAAACTACAGAGATTCTAATCCCAGCCAAATGGTTCCATGAAATAAGAACATATATAAAACCTTTATTGATTGAGGGGAATTCAGGTGTAGCACTAGCAGCACCAACTGTAAGAGTCAAACGCAGGAGAGGTACAGGTAAACCAAAAAAATAAAAAGAAAGAGACTTAAGGCATAGTCCAGTTTTCGATGAAGAGGTGACTACCGAAAACTGCAACATGATGTCACGCCGCAGTTCTCACCGCTCACACAACACATCTCTCTGTTTTTACTAACCACTCTTACACCGATAACTGGACTATGAATAGGCCTTTAGATTCAGCTTAGATCTCTCAGACGTCCAGTGAAATCAGATCTCCGATGTCGTTTGGGAAGCTGTAACTTTAACTCTATGCTCGTGCAAATAGGGCTAAAGTTCTACTCACATATTTGATGTTTAGCAGTGGGTAAATCTCTGACGCAGCTTTTGTCTGTTTTCAGATCACAAGTAATCTCACCAGTGATCTTCTCATCAAAGGGGACGGCAGCGCCATCATCCGTGGCAACGAGGGGGTCAACATCATGGGCAAGGATGTGGAGTTCAGAATGGGGGGAAACCTGGAATTTAAGGCAGTAAGTGGATAAATACTTCACAATCTGACTTGATGTACTGTACTATATGATCTTTGTCTCTCTGTAGGAGCACTTCACCCAATTTCAACCATATCTATTTAACACAAAGTCACATCACCTTTTAAAGCAGAGTTTTCTCTCTGCAGGAGAACAGTATTGTCCTGAACGGCTCCATCATGATCAACACCACTCGAATCCCGCACTCGTCTGGCGACAGGTATGCCCCCGACGATGGCAAGGAGAGGTACAAGCTGTGCATGTGTGCTGATGGGACTCTGTTCCGTGTGAAGGTGAAGCATCACAACATGGGCTGCCTGACGTCGGACAACCCCTGCGGAAATCTTCACTAAAAATCCTGATTTATTCTCGAGCTTGTAGGTCGGATATTTTGTGAAAGGAGTGATTGCTGTTCAATGGACAGTCAGCCGTCACTGAAGTGCTGAACCACCCTGGGACTCCCCTCGCCACACCTCTCTAATACACCGGCACTAGGGATGTGCGCAGCTAGTCAACTAGTCTATCAAATGGTGCTGCCACTACTAATTGTTTACTAAACACTAGTCGTTTAAACCTTTATTTATTATATTATCATAATATTGTGTTACTTTTATTCTGCGAAAAGACATTGTTTGACACAGCACTGCAGTCACGGCTCTCTGTCAGCTTCCTCAAGGTATCTTACTCGTACTATCGTACTGTACTGCCTTTTCTTTAAGGCAGTGGCTGCCTCGCGGGTACATTTATCAATCAATCAATCAATCTTTATTTCAGACTCCCATAGGTCTGTATATAAAAGACAATACAACATAACCAAGTTAGAAATATATATTTTTGGAGACACCCTCTCCGATGTGTCCAATAACAAGAAGAGTATCTAATGGTGCTCTTCTTGGGCATGGTTAAAGCCATTTTTGAGTCCTTCAACCTCATAAAACTGTACATAAAAAAAACTCCCTTCCCCAACAAAAAATCACCAGCATGGATGATGGCCATCAGAATGTTCACTGGAGCATACTTTTCATGGAGAGAATTTAACTATTATGTTCTTTTAATTTTCCTTTTAATTTTCATTTGAGAAAGAATTTCCTAATTGTTGGAAAATGGCAGTACTGTTGGAAAACAATTAGGAACAATTTTGCTGAATCAACATACAACATTTTGTGCAAGATAACCATGAAGCATGGTTGCAAACTGAACTACGTTTCTGCAGCATTTAAAATTATTATATATTATAAAGCATTTCCAAATGGCTTTTATATGTCACAATCATTTTTCCTATATGTTGTTTGGCCTTATGGAACAAATTGTGCCTAATTTTGGCAGTTTTCCCTTAATTTTTAGACTGGTCATTTAGTCAGTTAAAAAAAACATTGTTTTAACATCAGTGAAATTAGTCGCTGCGCACATCTCTAAACTGCACAATGTCTGTTTTCTTACTTTCTTTGTATGCCATTTGTTTGTCAAAAAGGGATCGTATATGAATCATTTCAACATGGCCAAAGATCTATATAGAACATATTTGTATACCGTAAACCGTGCTCAAGTTTTCCCATTGTTCTATAGGTGTTGCCGACAGTGTTTGAGGTACCAGCGGAATATGATTCTCCTATATCTCTTATTTTACTGTGCTTTAACACTGCCCATTAGGAATTAATGGCAGCAGTGTTTTCTTTGTTTTTTTATACCTTACCATCCAGTATTATTAATACGCCAGCCTTCAAGGGGAAATTGTGTCAATCTTTATTTGCAATTCATTATTTCTGGCAGCTGTGCAATGCTTATTTCTTCTCCCATTATAGACGTCAGGTACTTGTAATGGTGTGGGTCACTATGGTGTGGTCACTATGGTGTGGTCACTATGGTGTGGGTCACTATGGTGATTGGTCTTTATAGTCACCCAATGGTGTGGGTCACTATGGTGATTGGTCTTTATAGTCACCCAATGGTGTGGGTCACTATGGGGATTGTTCTTTATAGTCACCCAATTGCACAGGATTATGAGTCTAGGATTAAAGGACCACTTCACCACTTTTCAACATCTCTTCATATAATTGGTCCTCACTAATGTTCATGATAAAACACCACCATTTTTTCCTACTCAGTCTGTGTCTCATAGACACCCGTCCACCAGTGACATCATCATTAGGCAGATTTATTTTAAACAAGATTTGTTTTAAAATATATTTAGATTTTTATTATGGTGAGAACGATGGCTTCAACTTTTGCATTGCAACTTTTCAGGAAAAGAAAGCCTGCCGTTTCTATTAGCTTGGATTCACCATCGATTATGTCACTGGTGGACGGGTATCTGAACTGCCCACAGCCTTCCTATGAGACACAGACTGAGTAGGAAAAAATGGTGGTATTTTATCATGAACATTAGTTAGGACCAATTATAGGAAGAGAAGTTGAAAAGTGGTGAAGTGGTCCTTTAATTGTAATGGATAGGAAACCGTTTAAGCCGTCCACTATTACTAAAGGTGGATCAAGAGGAGATCTTCTGTTCTGTCTAGGACTATCTATGCCCCTCATGGATGTGATCATGGATTTATGAGGGATACATACAACTGTAATAATATTCAAATTTTGTTTCACTTTTTATTGTAGTATTATTGCATTGTTTGTCAAAGAAACTGGAGGTTGCTTGCACTAAGTTACACTACAGATATAAATGCAAATCTCCTTTTAAACCCTGATGTTCATGAAGGCGTTTGTTTGCCTCATATATTTAACTTGGTTTGAAACCAATATTGAGTGGTATACATTTTGTGCAATATAGCATAGCTCTGTTTCAGTGCTAGAAGTTTGATTCTTGATTTATATTTAGTCTTGGAGTGTTTTGTCTTCTATCTATAACATGCAGTACTTAAGTTAAAATCTTGATGCCAACGTCCATAAAGAAATGAAGTACCGGTAATCATTCTCCAGTTATGAAGGAAAATCAAAGTTTGTTTCATCAACTGAATGGACATTTTCTCAAAAAGGTAAAATGTCAGTGGGCCTTATTTAAATACCCATATCATGACATTGCAATGTTTGTGTGAATAAAGAGGTATATATGTTTGAATGTCTGTTATGATCTTGTTTTTGTTTCAGACTGATTTTGTCAAATTTATTATGACATTTATTTAGCCATACATTTTTACACAGCAGTTTTATCATAGGCCTATAATAAAAACTCAGGGCTTGGCTCCCTTCGTCACAATCCCCACCCCGGTTATCTGTAAAGTATGTGGAGAACTATTGACAGTAAGACATTAACTACTTGTGTGAATGATTGAAGGAGTGTCCATAAGATTTATGCCATCTTAGTGTATGTGCATGAGTGAGTAGATGGTCACACACTCCAGACTTTGATCGGAGTCGAAAGTCGATATACTGTTAGTGCACTGGAGGTAGGAAGGAGTGACAGTCACAAGTTTTCTTTTTCGGACCATAAAGTGGACACGGGTAAGTTTGAAATTTTTAACAAATTGCCTCTTTGCTATTGTTCATAATGCAGTAGCTCCCTTTGTTTTTATTTCAGTTTGGGCAACTTCACAGAATTATAAGCATACATATTTCTTACAACTGCTTTTTTTTTCCACACAACCTCAGCTGTTCACACTTTCACAGAATATATATATTATACACTCACAAACAACTTCACATACATTTACAATTATTCACAATAAAACAAGGAAATAAAATACTATTATTTACCATAAAACAAGGAAATAAAATACAGGTAGAGGGACAAAAACAGAGCGTCAACAACAATGGGAAGTGAACAATACTGAGAACAGACATGACTGGAGACAGAGGACAGCATAGTAGCTCCCTTTTGACTAGTGCCGTATAATGCTGAATGTCTAGATGGAGGTTTTGATATTTTACAGTACACGGCTAACATTCATTTTACTGCAGCTTGTTCAAATCAAAACAGACACTTTTAACTCACTTTTTCTATCCCAAGCTCTGCTGGGCTGGTTGTGATGTCAGTGCCACACTGGCCCTTCGTGGCAACAGTTCTGCTTTTTCTTCACCCACACGGGCTCCCTGCCCACCCCACGGCCTGCCTCGGTCACAGGGCTCCTGTGTTGAACTGCTCCTCCTCTGGTCTGTCCCTCGCACCGCAACACATCCAGGCCACTGTCTCCGAGCTTGATCTGTCCCATAACCTCCTGAACTTGATCTCACTGCGCCAGCCTTATCCCAATCTCAAGAACATATGGCTGGGAAACAACAGCATAAGACACCTGTCCCTGTGTGTGGAGAGGACCGTCAGTGGCCGAGCCGCTGTGCATCCTCGGTCCAGATCACAGAGCAGGCAGGGATGTGTATCTTGGGCACCCTCCCTGCAGCTGTTATCTGTTGAGAGGAATCAGCTGGTGCAATTTCCTGAGGGTGAGTACCATACACTCACAAATAAAACATTGTCTCTGACAATGCACCTAAACATGTCCAACCCCCCCCCCCCCCCCCCCACCCCCTTTTCTCCTCACTGTATATTTTTCTTTTCCCTTTTTACCTCCCTTATGATGAATTCCTGTTCTGTTCTTTGACTATATAGAAGTGTATATTTGTACGTCTCTAAATGTTTTGATGAATTAAACAAGGTGGACCCTCTTGTAAACAAGTGTAATGCTTAATTGGGTCGTCCACTCACAGTTAACAGTCTTTGTATTGAGTTTGTGCTTGAAATGTATTGTAATTCTGCAAACTGTTAATACATATTTCAATCAATCAATCAATCTACAGTGTTGAGAAACATAGCTACTTTCAAAATCTAACGCATACTGTACTGTGGCCTATTACTTATCACTTTAAATAAAATGTAACAAGTTATGTCACAAGATTACTTTCTATGCAAGTAAATCTGTTATTGGCTATATTATGGTTTCTTGGCTATAGGGTTTGCGATACTTTTGCTTTATACTTTCATACACACTTGCAAAAGCAAAACATTAAATGTGAAAGGATAAGCTAAATAGAATAGAGAGGATTGCCTAGTGTGTGGCAGTGTTAAAATGCTTTTCAGCATTCCAAAGTTCAATGCCATGATGAAACAAAAGAAATTCAGATGCTGTAGCACCCTCTATTGGTGTAGAATGTACAGTTAAACGTAATAATAGTGTATATATTATGCATTGCAATTAGTGTGCATGAATTAATGTAAATAACATTTAATTCTAATAAAAACAGAGTTGACATATAGTAACTATACCCTAATTGTGAAAGTACCATCTGAGCTTATAGCCTTATTGGCTTGAGACTGGGAGGTCAGGGGTTAAATCCCAGGCCGGGTCATACCTCAGCATCAAGGTGTGGATTGACATCCATATACCTTTGTCTGGTGTTGCGCCATACATAGCAGATCTTCACAACAACAACACGCCATATCGCTTGAAGATGTGCTATATTTGGCACACGACACCGATGCCCAACGGCGTATACTAGTGTCTTGAACAAAAGTACAGGGTGGCAATGTAGCATCTTCACTGGTGATATACTATATTCCATTCACAATCCAGCATTCTGATTCTGAATCAGTGCAGAACCACTTCATTGATGGTCTGTTGTTGTTCAGAATCTATAATCCAAAATAATCAGAAACCTATAATTCATAGGCCATATGAGGAGTTAGTCATTGCCATCAGTGGTGGAAAAAGTAGCCACATTGTTAAGTAAATGTATCAATAGGCTACTCTGCAATGGACAAATACTCTGTTACAAGTAATTGTAAATTGACTTGAGTAAAAGTACAAAAGTATTGGTTATAGAGGAGTAAACTTGTGTCACCAGGCTTTCCACCTCGGAGGAAAGCCTGCGTGCGGTCTGTGTTCCAAAATCGCCGTGTGAACCGGTCTGGAGCGGATGGTAAAATACGTCATGAGTCACTGATTTGTAGTCATCAGGAAGGAAACCATAACAGGAATAAGTTTAGGTAGCCTGGTAAAACCACTCTCCCGGCTGGACAACATTTGCATTCTGCCAGAAGGGAGAGTCTGGTGTCTCTCGGGCACCGGACCAAATCAGACCGGAGTGATATGCAGCCGTATGCGGCCGCTAGAGGCGGGATCAATGCGAGATTGATGACATATTGAAGCTGTGCCACAGCACAAATGTAAACACAACCTAACAAGACTACAACTCGAAATTATTATGGAGATATCAGATTGTTGTCCCACTGCTTCCGGTTCATCGTTTCTGCTTGAGAGAGCCCAGATGCAGGCAGGAGGAGGGAACTTGTGAACTCAAGGGAACTTGTGAACTCAATACTGCCGCAATCTGGCAGAGTAGGGTTACATTTTAAGGCCTATCCAATAAAATTAAATTTCCCTGTGGGATAACAAAGGTATACAGACGATAAATAGTCTGGAAAATACACTCACATTTATATTTTAAAAATCAGCAAAACTACGCTGCATCAATCCTTTTATTGGGTAGGCCCTAAAATTATGATCGTGGGAATAGAGGGTATGTGCGTGACATCATCAAGTACCCGGAAGTTTTGCAGGAACGCCTACTGAGTGCAAACAATACTTTCTGGCCTTGACAGCCCATACATCCAAACAGAAAAGTCCTATCTGACCTAACTCACTTTGCCATTCACTTTATGCATGCGCATAGTGCATACCCTCTATTATGTGGGGTACTTCTGATTCCGCCTTGTGGTTGCCTGTTGACTACAAATCATTGACTACAACATGACGTAAATTACCATCCGCTCCGACTGGATCATATACCCAAAAAGGAATGCTGCCCAGGCTAATAGGAGTAGTTAAGTAAAAGTACTGTGTTACCGTCAAATAAAAATACATTTAACAGATAACAGCAGGCTAGAATCAGAGTGGTCTCTTCGTTGGGTCCAGTGCACACTTGTTAGTTAGTCAAAGTACGGAAAAACTGAAGTTTTCTGCTTTCAGCCAAAGCTGTGGCCTTTGTCAGGGCAGAGTCCTGATCCTCTATTGTTTCACACTGGGACCCAAATGTGTACATGGACATTCTGCAACTCCCAATATGTTTACATTGCAATATTCCATAATGGAATGATCTTTATCTGTAAACCTGTCAGAACATCTTGTGACCCACTTTTTTGTTCCAAACTATATTTGCTGAGAAACCCAACAGGAAATTAATGTTTTTGGTCTGTGAACTCTACAGTATGCACTGTATGATAGCACAACCATTCCATGAACCACATATAGACACATAGTACTGTAGCTATGGTACATGTGTATTGTCAGTAGCCTAAGTAAACAAATACAGAGAAAGTCATTGTTATCCATCATATGTGGTACTTTGCTCTATTTATAAATGATTAATCATCTCTGCACAACCTCCAACCAGTCACCGCACAGGCGCACATGTCTACCTGCATTCCAATGGCTGAGGCGATAACAGGCTGTAAATGTGCAATGATTATACTTTTAAGCAGAGGTGGGAGGGAAAAAAAAACACCCTAATCATCAGTTTTATATAGTGAGTCAGAAGCGGCGTGCTGCTTCCTGTGAGTAACTTAGGTTCTGTCAGATGAGTATGTGAGGACAGCATGGCCCATTCCGAAGCCAGGCGCTGAGCACTCTGTTGACAGTCACAGACTGGTGTCCTGCTTGGTATTCTGCTCACAGACACGTCAGGGCCTCTCTAATGAGGCACAGACCCACAGAGGCTTACTGGAGTCCAGCAGGCTCCCTGAGACTGAGACTGACTCGGTCCACTGAGAATGGGGGACTTAAGGCAGCGGAGATGGAGGCGCGAGCAGCTGGGAGAAATTCTTGGCCATTAATTAGCCCCACTTTAAAAGCACACGCTAATGCATATTGCGAAATAACCCCGGAGGAAATCCATATTGACATTCCAGAGGCGAAGTGTTCTTTCGCATTGGAAAATCGAAATATAATAATTATGTTCATCACCTCATGAGCTGTGCGATACACATGCAGAGGGCCTTAATGTTCATTATTCTCCTTGTGAACAAATAACGGCAGTGTTTTGTATAAGGTTCTCTCACATCGTTCACATTTAGGAAGAGGTTGGAAGCTACAGGTGTACAAAACCAATTAAGTCAAAAGTCAAAAAGCCATCCCATCATCTTCGCTGTGAATTCACTTATTTCAGAACTGGATCCAATTACGGTGTGACTTAATGCGGATCTCAGACTTCATGTGGCCTGTCATCTATATGACAGACACCTCCTATAGACGATAGATCTTGTAGAACACTGTAACAATGGACCCATAAGGATTCAAATGAATTAACACTCAGTATTTTGCGGTGCAGACTGGAGTAACCAGAGAACCTCTCATACTACTCTGTTGTTGTGTCAAGCAGGGCTGGGAGGCAGCGAGTCCCTACAGGTGCTGCAGCTTGCCTACAACAGGATCTCCACACTGCAGCCTGCTGACTTGAATGCTCTGCGACAGCTGAGAGAGCTCCACCTGCAGCACAACCGCATCACCAGCCTCCATCCACAAGCACTCACCCCCCTGTCCCAGCTCAGGGTAACACTGCTACTATCCTCTATCCCAGGATACAGAGTATACAGAGTATATCACCGTAGGCGTCTGACATGTAGATTATGATTTTATTATAAACTCACTGATGAAAGCCAGCGTGGAATGGATATCTATATTACTTGCAGGCCATGAGCACTTTCTATACAATAACATCCGCATTGAATTGAACTCTGAATGAATGTACAAATGGAAAGTGCATGTGGACACTCTTAGAATCAACATTAGAACTAGAACCTGTCCTGTGAAAGATCATCAACTTGGTGTGATATCTGGAGGAAGCAAAGCATTGGGTGTTTTGCATTTGTTGAATGTCCAATAGACAAATAAAAAATCACACCTGTGTGAAGTGAGGGGATGCTCGTAAATCATGACGTAACTTGTCTACTGTATTTGCTCAGACACATCTTATGAGTTAAATCCTCCATTCATTGTCAATGGGAATTTAATTTATTTAATTAGTTTGTGTAAGACGAAAATCTACACTAATAGCTGAATATAGGAGGGGCTAGCGCCCTCAAAAACAGATCACTTATTGTATACCTGGTATAATATTTCAACAACCTCAGTCATTTGTTTGATAGTCGCACTCACAATATGCAAGCATATCATAATGCTGCCGGCAAGGTGTTCAGACTTTCATTTTGCATTCCGCAATGTTGTAGATCTCCAGTAGGCATCATGAATGCCGAAACCAGATTGCCGACACTCAAAATTTGGACACATGTGACACCAAAATCAAATATGCCGATACACAATCTTGTATATCTGAACGGGGTTAAGACAGAATAAGCAATCGGGTGACATATTTCAACACCCATATTTTCTGTCCTCCCTCCCAGGTCCTCGATCTGAGCTTCAACCTGCTGAGCACCATCACCCCGCTGACCTACCTGTCGCTACGCACTGTCAGGGTTGGGGTGGATCTCAGGGGGAACAGGTGGAGGTGTGACTGCAGCATGCAGAGTGTCAGAAGATGGATGGCCTACGATACAGCCCGAGGCCGCCAAGCCTGGAGGATGGTGTGCGCTTCCCCCTCTGCTCTCTCAGGTAGGGCTGTCACCATCTTTGAAAGTTTAGTTGGCGATTAATCGTTGCATAGATATGTCAAATAACTTAGATATACAAATAAATTACTGACAGTGACTGGTAGCCTACTAATAATCCAAATAATGTACTGTAATATTCTGTAGATTGGCTATTTTCACAAATTTTCATGAATGGAAACAGTTTTGACGATTACAGCATGAAAAATAATTATTGCGATCAAGCGATTGTGTAACAATTGTAACGGGCCTACTCTCAGGTAGGGACCTGCTCCGGCTGGACGAAGACCACTTGACCTGTTCTACGGCCGACAGCTCGCCAGGTCAGCACCACCACCAGGACATCACGGTGGACGAAGGCTCGGAGATACTGCTGCCCTGTGGCACCACACACCACGGTAACTTTAATAATCACAGTACACATACTGCTGCCCTGTGGCACCACACACCACGGTAACTTTAATAATCACAGTACAGCTGCCCTGTGGCACCACACACCACGGTAACTTTAATAATCACAGTACTCATACTGCTGCCCTGTGGCCCCACAAACCAAGATAACTTTATCACAGTACACATACTGCTGCCCTGTGGCACCACACACCATGATAACTTTAATAATCACAGTACACATACTGCTGCCCTGTGGCACCACACACCATGATAACTTTAATAATCACAGTACACATACTGCTGCCCTGTGGCACCACACACCAAGATAACTTTAATAATCACAGTACACATACAGTACTGTTGCCCTGTGGCACCACACACCATGATAACTTTAATAATCACAGTACACATACTGCTGCCCTGTGGCACCACACACCATGATAACTTTAATAATCACAGTACACATACTATTGCCCTGTGGCCCCACACACCAAGATAACTTTAATCACAGTATACGGTGATACTCAGTGTTCATCTAAAGCTGCAATCTGTACATTTTATGTGCTACTTGAGATTCGATTCATTCGAACCCAGATTTCTCTTACATGGGAGATCATACATCTACCATTCTACCATGGAATGTTAAAGGGATATTTCACTTTCAAAACTCTTTTGGTCATTTAATCGTCTACTCAGTCTTATGTGAACACTCAGACCATTTTTAAGTTACTTAATTGATTCAGTATTTAGATATTTGATATTCATTTTAGCTGCCCTGCCCCCTCCCTATACAAACACATTGTAACTTCAAACTCCATTTTAACCATGATAGATTCATCAAAAACACCAGTCCTTTTTTCTGGTGTTTGTTTTTGTCCTTCTAATACGTGAGGGGCCGTGGTTTTTCATTTACTGTTTTCATTTATTTTTAAATATTGTTTTTGGAAAATAATGAGGAGGAGGGAGAAGCTGCTGCAGGACCGAAGAGACTAAAGAATCCAAACAATATTTAAAAATGAATGAAAACAGCAAATGAAAAACCACGCCCCCCTCGCATATTAGAAGGACAATATCAGTCACAAGAAAAAAGGATGGGTTTCTTTTTTTTTTAATATTAAACTCAGTGCCACAGGACGCCTAATGACGCCTCCCCCTTAATCTATCATGGTTAAAATGGAGTTAGAAGTTACAATGGGTTTGTATAGGGAGGGGGCGGGGCAGCTACAATGAATATCAAATATCTAAATACTGAATCAAGCAACTTAAATACTGTCTGTGGTGTTCACATAAGCCTGTGTAGACGATGAAATGACCAAAAGTTTTTTTGAAAGTGAAATATCCCTTTAATACAATGTAACCAGTAGTTACATTTTATTCATCTACCATACATTGGTTACAATTGTGTTTACAACGTTCCAGATTGCAGTTGTAACTCCAAAAGAGTGTATATGCAACTATGCACTCTCTTTTGAGTTAAATGAACACTAAGAATTGTACTGTGTATAGTTTCTCCAACAATAAGTATTGATCTCAAAGCCTTGATATAATCAAGAGATAAATTCAAAGTTGATCTAATTTATAGGTACTGCTTCCTCAGTACTTGATTTTGTTAATTTAAACAAGGTTTTATCTCTAGGATTGTCTTGCTGATTGTTTAATAGATGTTTCGCTTATTACTATTTTACAGAACATTTCTGTTTTTGTTAACACTTTGTAACTGTTTTTAAAAAGTATCACACTATACTACTTTGCACGGCAAATAGCGAAAATACAAGATCTACAAACTAGCTTGTAGAACTGCATTTTCTTTTCTTTTTAAGTTGGGAAATATTTTTCCTGACAGGAATGCCAGGGTGAAGGTTGTTGATAATGATGATTATAATAATAATTATTATAATTCCACTTATTGTTTTTATTGTAGTTTCAACATGGTGGACGCCACAAGGTGAAGTGCCTCTGAAGCAATCTCAGCCTGGCTTGCTGATCAGTAACATCACAAAGACAGACACAGGACTGTATGTATGTGTGACTGAATCACAGCAGGGTTCACTGTCTGTATTCAACCTGCAAATCAGGAAGACTGAGAGCAAATCCAGAAGCCCTAGGAGTGTGCCCAGGGGTTTAATCCCACAAGACATCATTCATAGGGTGGCCAAAGTACAAACTAATACAAAACTATACCCTACGCAATCCGACCTGGCTCTTGCCGTGAGTCTGTCTGTTATCATTACCTTCCTGGTAGCATTCATCATCGGAGTTCTGGTCAGACCTTGCATCGACATTCTCTGGAGAAGGATGTGCAGAAAGAAGAAAGAGTCCTCAGCAACTTACGATGTATCTGCTGCGGAACAAAGACCTTATGACAATGAGGCCTACTCTGATGGAGAGGAGTCGGTGGGAACAGAGAGGCACAGGGAAAGGAGGGTCACGTTTAGCACTGTGGACCATCAGCCATACTATGACACCGTTGCCAACCAAAACACCAGCAAAGACGTAGTGATAGGAGGTGGAATGGCCATGACTAAGGACCAGTCTGAGGAAGCAGGCAGTGATGGCAGCTCACAGCAGGGCAGTCCAGAGATGACAGGGAGAGGAAGTAGAGATCTGCAAGATGACCCTCACCAGGGCCCCGCCCATAGAATGGAGTTTGAGCACATCCCAGGTCCAAGTGACCAGGGAGAGAGGGGAAGCCTGTCCTCACACTCAGATAGTTCACACTCTGACAAAGAGCAAAAAGAGAAACTATTGATGCAGAAAGATCCCCATGCACCTCAGTTCCCTCAACAGGCAGAGGATGCCTTTCAGCAGAGGTCCGAGTCCACTACGACCAGACCAGTAGAAGTGTCTCAGACTCCCATCGAAGGCACAGGATTTACCTGTGAGCCCTTTGCTGAGTGGCCACCGAACATGAATGACCAGAACCTGAGGGACCCTGACCTGTGGAATGACAGCGGAGAAAAGTTTGATTTCAGTGACTCCATTCGAAGTGGTTCAGCAAGATCCAGCAGTCTCTTTAGCTCTTTCAACCGGTCAAATCAGAATGTGTTGTCTTCCTCGGATAAGTGGAAGCATGCCGATAATTCCAGCTCCAGCTCCAGCATGAGTGGGGATGAACCCACACAGTACACGATCAATTCAGAGGGAGAGGAAGAGGGGCATGTTGAGGCGATCCAACTCACTCATGACACTAAAGTAGAGATTGTGAACCCTTGCCTTAAACAGGATGCTAGTTCAAAGCAGCAGGGCCATGGTGAAGATCCTTTCAGAGCTTCTCTACGTGATGAGGAATTCAATCAGGCAGAGTGTAGAAATGACACGCAAAGTCCTTCAGTAGGCCCGGAACACTCTGATTCATCCCATTCCAGTGACAGTGACGGTGGGCACACACAGTACACAGTGACACAAGACAGGAAAGAGGAAGAGAACATGGAATGGATGGTCAGTGAGATTGATAAGCAAGAGAGCAGGCTGCCTGAAGCAGAACAACCGGGCCTCGGTGTGGGTGACCCCCACCCCGGGAAGCATCTGAAAACCAGAGCGCCATTACCACCAGCAGCACAATTACCCTCTTCCAGCAGTGAGAGTGAAGCAGAAACAGCAGACCGTGTAGAAGTAAGGAGAGACCAAATGGAGCTGGAGATGACAAGTCGTGAGCCAGACACAAGCCTGCCTGCCTTGGATCTCCAGAACATCCCCAAAGTCAAAAGACATCTCGATATCAAAGTACGCTCATCACCACAGTCTGATTCAACTAGTAGTGAGAATGAGGATCAAATTACAGGACACACAGTAAAGCAAAATGTTCCCCAAACCAAGAGGAATGCACCATTGCCACCCAACTTATCTTCTAGTAGTAAAAGTGAGGAGGAGACAGTAGACCTTACAGTGAAGCTTGTAGGAGGCAAAGCCTTTGAATCGGAAATAACATCTGGCTCTTCCCATCCGAGTCCTGTCTCTCTGCCTTCTAACAAAGCTGTCAAACAAACCAATTCCAGTGACTCAGAAAGCAGCTCAGATGAAACAGAGTCTGGCGTAGCCACACCCAAACTGGAACCGAAACCTGAGTCAAGATGGCCCGATTTGGATCTCAGCAGTGTCCCCCATGTCAAGAGACATTTGGACATCAAAGTTCTTTCACCAACACCACCTGATTCGCCCTGTGATGGAACTGCTGGCCACAAAGTGAAACAGGAATGGGACAGAGCTGATATGGAGATATCACATCGTGAGCCACAGAAAAAGTGGCCTGACACAGATCTCAGTGCTGTGTCGCCAGGTCCTATACCAGCTGAATCAAGTTCTTCCAGCAGTGAGAGTGAGGATGAAATGAGATACACTGCATCTAAACCAGAGAGGGAGGTAGGGGCCATCGAAAGGGAGGCTGTTCCACATCCAAAAGAGACATTGGAGGTTTCTCTGACTCCCAAAAGAGCTCTCAATATCACCCTGAAAAACAGTGCTGACATCACAGATGAGGCAGAGGACAGAACCACAGCTGATATCAGCCCAGCCCAAAGAGTAACCCCAGAGCTTGAGTCAAGGTGGGCAGGGATGACTCTGGGGGTCTCTCATCTGAGAAATGATACAGGTAGTGCATCACCCAAAGTACCATCAGCACCTCTGCCTGAGTCATCCTTTTCAAGCATTCAAGACCACGGAGTGAAACAGACAAACACTGGGACAGAAAACGCAGGAGATGTGCTGGCTGCGATGGGTGTTCCCCGTCTTAAAAGGCGCATGGATATAAAATCCCCTGAGAAGCCTCCACCTGCACCACCGTCACAAAGAGCACAAGTTTCCTCATCCAGCAGTGAGAGTGAAGATGAGATGGGTAAAGGACAGAGAGAAACACCTGCGTTACACTTGACGAGCCATCAAAAAAAGGAACATGATGGAGACAGGCTTGATTTAGGGAACAAAGGACCTAAGCCAGAGACAAAGTGGCCTAACCTGGATTTCAGCACAATCCCTGTACTGAAGAGGCGTCTGGATATCAAAGCACCATTACCAGATGATTCATTTTCTTTCAGCAGTAAAGAGGAGGGTGCAGACCACACCATAAAACTAGGGGAAAGAGATGCTGGAAACTTAACCAGCAAACCAGGAATAAATGTTTCACTTGCCCAACCGAAAGCAGCTTCACCACTACAGAGTGAATCCTCTTCCAGCAGTGAGGATGAAACGAGCCATCAAAAAAAGGAACATGATGGAGTCGGGCTTGATTTAGGGAACAAAGGACCTAAGCCAGAGACAAAGTGGCCTAACCTGGATTTCAGCACAATCCCTGTACTGAAGAGGCGTCTGGATATCAAAGCACCATTACCAGACGATTCATTTTCTTTCAGCAGTAAAGAGGAGGGTGCAGACCACACCATAAAACTAGGGGAAAGAGATGCTGGAAACTTAACCAGCAAACCAGGAATAAATGCTTCACTTGCCCAACCGAAAGCAGCTTCACCACTACAGAGTGAATCCTCTTCCAGCAGTGAGGATGAAACGAGCCATCAAAAAAAGGAACATGATGGAGTCAGGCTTGATTTAGGGAACAAAGGACCTAAGCCAGAGACAAAGTGGCCTAACCTGGATTTCAGCACAATCCCTGTACTGAAGAGGCGTCTGGATATCAAAGCACCATTACCAGACGATTCATTTTCTTTAACCCCAGAGCTTGAGTCAAGGTGGGCCGGGATGACTCTGGGGGTCTCTCGTCTGAGAAAACATACGGGTAGTGCATCACCCAAGGATGCCTCACCCAAAGTACCATCAGCAACTCTGCCTGAGTCATCCTCTTCAAGCAGTGAAAGTGTGGATGAACATCAAGACCACGGAGTGAAACAGACAGAAAACGCAGGAGATGTGCTGGCTGCGATGGGTGTTCCCCGTCTTAAAAGGCGCATGGATATAAAATCCCCTGAGAAGCCTCCGCCTGCACCACCGTCACAAAGAGCACAAGTTTCCTCATCCAGCAGTGAGAGTGAAGATGAGATGGGTAAAGGACGGAGACTAATGCCTGAGTTACACTTTAAAAGCCAATCATCAAAGGTGGAAAAAGAGTCAAAGCAGACAGAATCAGGTCTCAGCAGTGTCCTCCATAGCAAGAGGCACATGGATATCAAAGCAGCTTCACCACTACAGAGTGAATCCTCTTCCAGCAGTGAGGATGAAACGAGCCATCAAACAAAGCAACATGATGGAGACAGGCTTGATTTAGGGAGCAAAGGACCTAAGCCAGAGACAAAGTGGCCTAACCTGGATTTCAGCACAATCCCTGTACTGAAGAGGCGTCTGGATATCAAAGCACCATTACCAGACGATTCATTTTCTTTCAGCAGTAAAGAGGAGGGTGCAGACCACACCATAAAACTAGGGGAAAGAGATGCTGGAAACTTAACCAGCAAACCAGGAATAAATGTTTCACTTGCCCAACCGAAAGCTCCATTGGTGACTCTGGGGGTCTCTCGTCTGAGAAAACATACGGGTAGTGCATCACCCAAGGATGCATCACCCAAAGTACCATCAGCAACTCTGCCTGAGTCATCCTCTTCAAGCAGTGAAAGTGAGGATGAACATCAAGACTGCAGAGTGAAACAAACAAACACTTGGACAGAATACAACTCCCCCAGAACTGAAGTGAAGAAAGACCCAGGAGATGTGATGGCTGCTCTGGGTGTTCCGGGCCTTAAAAGGCGCATGGATATAAAATCCCCTGAGAAGCCTCCGCCTCCACCACCGCCACCAAGATCACGTGTTTCCTCTGACAGCAGTGAGAGTGAAGATGGGACGGGTAAAGGACAGAGAGAAACACCTGAGCTGTACCCAAAGACAGACATCAAGGTACATTTCGATCAGTCAGTGAGCAGTAATGTGGGGCAGGGCGAAACGGCAAAGCTACACTTCAACAGCCAGTCATCACAGGTGGGAAAAGAGTCAAAATTGGGTCTCAGCAGTGTCTTCCATATCAAGAGGCGCCTGGATATCAAAGCCGGTTCACCGCCGCAGGGTGAGGATGAAACGAGCAATCAAACAAAGAAACATGGAGACAAGCTTGATTATGGGAGCAAAGGACCCAATTCCAGTGACTCAGAAAGCAGCTCAGATGAAACGAAACTGAGCTGGCCAGTCTGGTCAGTAGCCACACCCAAACTGGAACCGCAACCTGAGTCAAGATGGCCAAAGCAGACAGAATCAGGTCTCAGCAGTGTCCTCCATATCAAGAGGCGCCTGGATATCACAGCCGGTTCACCGCCGCAGGGTGAGGATGAAACGAGCCATCAAACAAAGCAACATGATGGAGACAGGCTTAATTTAGGGAGCAAAGGACCTAAGCCAGAGACAAAGTGGCCAAACCTGGATTTCAGCACAATTCCTGTTCTGAAAAGGCGTCTGGATATCAAAGCACCATTACCAGACGATTTGACTGGCTTTGTTCATCACTCAAAAAGTGCAATCAGCGTATCAGAAGAGAGACATGCGGTGAAGTCAGACCTACCCGCCTCCAACTCTTGGAGACCTGTGAATGTTCAGCCACAACAAGCTCCACCTGCAGTCCCGGGAAAGCATCCACCTTTCACTTCTTCCTCAAGCAGCGACAGCGAGGATGACAAAAAACAAGAGAGAGAGAAACACAAAATCACACCACCAAACCCATACTCATCCGTTGGTCCCATGAGTACTTCTCTGCAACCCAGAGGAGCTCTTAATCTTGACATCAAGTTTGACAACACCTCTAGCAGCACAGATGGAATAGATGGGAGCGTCTGGTCCGAGGACCGGAGGGAGAGGAAGGGCCTGGGTGCTCTGAAAGCCTTGTCATCTAACAGAGAAAACTGGGGTACAGTACATGAGGAACTTGAAAGAAGCTCTAGTCAACACACTGACCAGTATACATCTTACCATGGGCACACCTCTTTTAAGTATCAAGCCACTAGGGACATCAAGCCATTATTTTCCTCTACCTCAACAGATGGAACAAAAGCTGCAGGGATGCGGCATGGAATCTCCCAGCTCAGTAGCCATACTGTTGGAGATACCCAGCCACCTCCTGTCCCAGGATCACCACCACCAGAGGAGGATGGGGTGGCAGTGCCTATGTGGAGATCTCTAAAGATCAGTGAAAAGCAAGACGGGGCCTACATGGGTTCAACGTCTTTCACATCTCGAAGTAGTGATGTAGAAAGGAGCCCCAGTCTCATAGGGCTGGGAGTGGCGACACCATACCACACGACACGGGGCTATCGGAGCATAACCTCCACAACAACACAGCTCCTCCGGACTGACCAGCATAACACCAGTTCAAAAACCTCCACACTCCATTTTGACCAGTCAAACATTACAGACGTTTAACATTCAAGCAAGCACCATAAAAAGATGATTGACATTGCTGATTTTTGAGTGGTGCAAACCACTCCAATAACCAGCTTTGTCTGTACCCGTGTACCTGTATGTGGGGCCATGTACATGTGAGCATGGTTGCTATGGTTAGTGTGTGACGTCACTGCACCACTCAGTTCACACGGGTGTGATTTTTAACACACTCACTGAATTATACTATGTTGTTTTGAAAATTGTTTAAATTGTAAATTTGGAAATATGTATAACATAAGTAAATATTTGATACACACCAACACTAAGGTACTATGTACACTAAGTACTTTGTAAGTACTCATCTTTGACATAATTTTGTATTGTTATAACTTACCAATTAATTTATGAATCATTGATCCACGTCTACTGAATGCATTTTTGAAGACACATTTCCTTTTGTCCATATCATGTGCCATTAATACATTTTAAGAGAACCTAAGCTCAAGTCAATTTCTCTAAATTATTTTCACATCTGGATGACAATAGCATACTGATAAGCACAATAGCAATGATAAGGAATAAATAAATATCTGTAGTTGTGGGCAAAACAATCACCTGTATCGAGCATTAAGTTAATAAACCCCTTTATTTTTGTATAGACATAGGTTATAGTGAAAACGGACATATACACACATACATAGTTTACATACATATATACAGCCAGGACAAGGTGGTCCATCCTCCTGCATTAACATGAAAGAATACTATCTCAATTACTTTGTATACAAGTATTTAGTAAGCAGTCTACAAGAACTACAAGTCCATCATTTAACAAATTCTCATACGCTGATGAATGAAATGCATTCTGACATTATATAACCAAAGCTCTTACAAGGTTTAGAAAGCAAAAGGGTTTTCATTTACATACGGGCTGGTATTAAAACTCATTCAGTATTACCTTCAAAGTAAATTCTGAGAGGTACTACAATAGTAGCGTGATGGAAAGGTCCCAGCACCGACTACTTGCCTTTGAGCAAGGCATTAAGTGAGCCCCTTTGCTCTAAGAGGCGCCTTCCTATAAACAGAGAACGTTTGGTGGAGGTTAAATGCAGGAGGGAACTCCTCTTCCACGGTGAGGTTACAGGTGTGTTCCAGGTCTGAATAAGACTCAATCATGGTGTTCAGAACAGAGTGAAGGTATCATGATCGCCAATATCAAATGAAGCACAAAAGAAAAGGTACTTGCACAAAATTCCTGTACAATAAATGAAGTAATTTTACAATAGGAAAAATAAAAACATTTTAAATCATCCATTCACAGAAAAGCTCTGATGGAGCATGCATGCAAATATTAATTAAGTCTTTCGGATGATTTCAGCATCACATCACAGCCAGAGACAAAAGGTTTATACATTTGTTACAAGAACATTATACTAGGCAGAAATAACAGCATAGCGTCATTACACAGTTCCAAACTGTCAATGTCCATTTTGATTAGACCCTAGGGGGAAGATTCTAAAGTAATGCATTCACCAAAGCTACCTAGCTAAGCTAGGTCTAGATAAGCCTAAAGAAAACCTTGTCCCGCCTGAGAGGGTCACCTCGTCTTCCCCCCATCGATCTACTAACACTGTCAGTGCTGGGGGAGAGATGCTACTACCAAGACCTGAAACGAACAGTCAGTGAACTAAGGAAGACACAATGGATGCCACATTATCAAGACAAATTTGACAGCACCTGGCTCTTATTTCAACTCAAAACACCGGCCCGACAGTCTGAATTCATCCTGAATAATCCCTGACCACTATTTATGTTATTGTGTGTGTGTGTGTGTGTGTGTGTGTGTGTTTGTGTGTGTGTGTATGCATACATTTTATGCATTTAGATGTGAGACAAAGTGACTTCTGACTTCCACGTGTTGAGGCACAGGTATATTCTCACCAACACATCGTGCATACAGTATAAAGTTGCCACAGGACCAACAAATTGTTGATGTCGGACAGAAACCTTGTATCGCCTAAAAAAAAAATAGGGCACACATATGTATGGCCTATTTTAGAATGAATTCTAAAATAAGCAAATATAGCAGATCTACAACTCACAATGCCACGTGTTGAGTTTATAGACCTCCCATTTCTGAAATTCTTGTGACATGCACAAAAGAGGGACGCCGGGTTTAAGATTTAGACCAGAGAACCATTCTAAACACGCCTTCTAATTCCTGACCTTAGTTTTCTGAAAAACGTTGCTATAATAGTATAGCTGTAACAGGTCTAAATGGGTTGAAGTGGTTAAGTCGGTCTTTGTCTGTCTTATAAAATATTGAAACAATGGAAAGAGCGTGTGGCTAAAAAAATAGCTAAATTGGATTCATTGGAACACAGGTGTCGTCCCCTCTGGCCCCGCCCTCATTTCCTGAAAAGTAACGGTTTTGGACATGCAAGGTTTCCGGCCGACCGTGACGATATGCTGGTCAAAACGTTTATGACCGACATTGTGTTGCAAGTTATTTAGTAATAAATAGCAGTGCTGATAGTAGAGTGGGCATGATGGCCATGATGTTTGAATCCATCACGGAGGGGGGGGGGGGGGCTTTGCAAACTGGAACACAATCTGGGGCTACGGGGGGGCACCGTAAGAAAAATAATATCACTGGTACAAATACAAAGAAAACACGCAGGCGTCGCCAGCCTGCCGCAACCATTTGACACAGTGTGTGCTTCTTTAAGAATTCCAATCAAGCATGAGTTCATGTCTGATGCACCAGGTATAAAAATGTCCAATGCGCCATCACTTGTCTTAAACCCTATATACTTACTTAGTTGATGGGAGTCCTCCAGGCCTTTACGCCTATCCTCTTTGTCGAAAATAGCCCATCTACAAGCACACGACACATGCGTTGGGAGCTTGTACATCGGCTATTTACGCTGAATGTTCACCCCCAGAATAGGGTTCATGTGGTTTAAGACTTTCTCACAGGGTCACTGTTGGTTTCTTTGTGCTGGAGGCAAAGGGCTGAGGAGTGGCGTTCTCTTGTCACAGCATGTCGCCTTACCGCCATCCACCTATGGCCGCATGTTATCCTAACACAGACAGCGATATGACACATCACAGTGAGGGCGAGAGGGAATGCCACCGGGCGGGGCTTTGCCGCAAGCTGATAAAACTATGGAACATTGGAAGGGAATATCAGTCCACAGTCACAGTCCAGGACCTGATCTCTCTCTGGACAGCATGCAGCCAGGCTGGAATATAACCCCTTGACCGTTGACCCATAACACCCCCAACCCCACCCAACAGGAAAACACCCGATGCCATTGCCGACATACAACTTTCCCCATTTTTCATTGTATTGTATACTTATTAGTTGTTGATTCTCATAGCTGTCGTCATGGTCGTGATTCTCTGTTCTTTATTCTCTATCTTTTTCTTATTTTTTTTTCTTCAAAACAAGTCTTCATGTTGGCAGTTTTTGGATCTCTGGCTATGACATCTCTCTCTCCTTGTACCATTCTACAAATTCGTCCAACAAAACTGGCCCTAGGAAAAAAGAAAAGAGAGACAGATGTAAATAATGCAAAACGTTCTTTATGTGCGTGTACAAAAAAGTGTAGAAATGGAAGTAAATGGACCCTTAAGGGTCGTTCACGCTAATTAATATAACCTTAACTATATTTGTTCTGTCCTCAGTTTGAGTTCATGCTTTTAGTTCATGTTTGAATCTTAAGTTTACATTGCTTGTTTGTAGTAAACTAATGATGTGCTTTTATTTTGATATACCAGTACTAAGAATGGCAGATTCTTATTCTGAAATGTTAGCAGTGCATTATGGGAAGAAGAAGCTCCATAACAGAGTAGACTCCAATAGTCAACAAGCCCATGGTGAATGTGTTTTTTGTATCTTGAGTTCTTGACCTTTTTTCACACCCTCGAAAAGCAATGGCTGTTTGAAAATTTTCTATGCAGAGTTTTGACAATTTTATATATATATATATATATATATATATATATATATATATATATATATAATATTAGCACTTATTTGCCCGCTTCTATTAAAGCTAAGAGATTTCTATGTATTTTTGTTTGCTACAGTCTTCAGTGATGAGAAGAGTACATGTAAAAGGAGCAAGGCGCTCGCCTTCTGGCTTGTGAAAACCGAGTATGGCTGTCTCTTTAACTTCATTAACATACTGGATGTATACAACACGTGGGAGCAGAACAATATTGTTCACCATCGCCGTTTTGTGGATTCAGCCTTCCACTTGACTAACTTGGAGCAATTTTTTAAATAAAACTATATAGTTATAGTGCTGGGTGTACTGCCCTTCAGGGGTCTGTAACTCAGAGTTAAAGTAACATTGAGGATTTTACTGTACTGTGTGTGCTAGAATATGGTGGATTTATTTATATTTACTCACAGGCACCATCTTCATCATAGTTACTGAGGTCCAGGCTGATTGTCCTGCTGAACTCTAAAACATTACACCACTGGTCTTTGTTGATGACTTTATACTTGGACTGCTGGAGGAAGCATAGAGGCTTTGGTTTATACAACCGCAAATAATAAAATAAATAAACACAGCTGTGCGACATGCTCAGATTTGGACGCCGTTCAGGCCCTCCTCACCTCTAGAAACTGGTTAAATACGGGAAACAGAGGCCAGGTCTTTCCCAGGAGAAGTCCCAACATGCACTTGGCTGTGTTCAAGTCCAAACTCCTCTGATCCTTTTCCTGTCCAAATCCAAAACAACCAGAGGGGTTCATGAGGTCAGTGTGAGACGTCCAATCCAGCAGAGATCACACACACAGGGACAAACACAGTGAGCTCATTATCTGCAACACAGCCTGCCCATAATGCAACACATGAATCCATCGGACCCATATCTGATGATCTTTAAATATGACAGCACTGTCACAGTCAATGTTGCGTGCTTATGGCGCATTAGGAGATTGTGGCTCTACAAGCTTGTGACATGTCGCACTGCAACGTGTCGTGTGCTTGTAGACCACCTATTGTTGATGCATGATGCATCAACAATAGGTGCATGTTCAACCAAGTATAAATCTGGAGTCATTGTGTTACTCTCCTGTCTGAAAGTATGCTTACATCAGCCCAAGGCAGGCTGTGTAAATACAGGAGGTGGAACACTTGACCTCTCTCACTGCAAGTAAAGTCAAACCAGATAATGACATACTAAAAAAGTCTACATATGGGTATGTTCTTACACAGCGTTTTGTCCCCCAAATGCTACTGCCTTTTGTTAAATTCAAACCCTATGGAAATGCATCCACCTTCTAAAAAGCACTGAGATGATTTTTATTGCAGCAACTGAAGCGCTTCCAATAGCTGGTGAGAAAAGTTTCACTTTTTACAAAAACAATGACGTGGACCACTCCTTTCTGAGAAATGGTCACCGGGTCGTCATCTTAGGAAAAGGAATGGGTGTCATGTTATCTGCTTTTTGAGCCTCTACTAGTATATATATCCAGTCAAACGCCACTTTTTCTACACACAAGTCAGATGCTTAGTTTGACTTACGCGGGCGAAATCAAAGGCGTATCTGTAGATGAGCTTAAAGCTGGTGGCGTCATTGAGGACAGATCTCAGGTAGTCGAGGGAGTTGCGCAGTCTCTCCGTGGAGTCGCACCTGACAACGGAACAAAGCCACTTTAGACAGACACACACTGCTCTCATGCAGCTGAACACCGGAGAGCACGGTTATGACAAGAGCCTGTCTCATCCAGGGTGATTAAAAACATCACAGCTTGATTGTAGGACTTACTGTAATGAGCCCATGCCTCTCAGCCACTCCTGGAGAGTGAAATAACCCATACTCTGTGCATCCAGCTTCCAGGCAAGCACCAGCATCACCACCTGGACAGGACACGAGAAGCATCCCTTACAACCACACACATCTCCCTCGGCTTGGCGTGACATGAATTCATCCACTGAAGTGAAATGGCAAAGCCTGTTAAACACCCAACTGAGAACACAGCTGCCCAAACATCCAACCGAGAACACTGTCCTCAAAAACAAACAAACAAAAAATGAATAATCTTGAAATTGAAACAATAAGGATGCAAGGCACTAAGGCAGACTAAAGAGGCATTGAATACACTCCTTACGTTCTCTGGTTCCACACCGATGTCCTCGCAAAACTTCTCCATGCCCTCTGGCCCCACGACATCGTCACAGCCTGTTGTAGACAGATCAATGTGACATCATCATCCATGTGTAACACCTGAGGCGTAACACCCACCCACTGAGCAGGCATTTCTGGCTTTATAGGTCACTCACAGACAGTCAGTCAACATGGAGCTGATTGTGAATGTCGTGAAATACACCATCACTGACATCCTCACCTGCATACTCGTAGAACCACTCTATGCATCTCTTACTGGAGAACGTCTCCTCTTCACAGATCTGCAACGTGTCGTGTTTTCTGAAAACACTGCAGATGAAGACATGGTCAGTCAACACAGCATCATAGCAATGGCAATCTTTCCCGTGACTTTTCTAATTCTCACCCTTAAATTACCACTTTAACCACTTTCAACCTGCATGCCCAACATGGCTTTTGGGCATGTTGACAAATTGTTGGCAAAATTATCAAAATGTTTCCAAAATTGATAACCTAGATCTACAAACTCACAACGTCATGTTGTGAGCTTGTATATTGTCTATTTTAGCTACAAGGGATTATTAAATGTTAACTACACATGATTTAAAACGGGGCCTCCAAAACATTCTAGATATGGGTGAGCATTCTATAGTCATGCCAGACCAATGAGAAAGTCTTAGCTCTGCTGGTACAGTATGACTCCTGAGCAATAATGCTATCATACAGTACCTCTCTTGGCGGCTTTTCTTGGCTGACATGTCGTCTCCTGCGGACGGTCTCCTCTTTTTCCTGGGAGGCATGGCTCTGGAACAAGCTGGACCAATGTGAAGACAGATGGACAGGTCAAATTATATCAAAACCAATATTTAGAATCACTCGTAGTTTCAGAGATAACAGCCAAAGAAGATCCTACTTTTAATGGGACCCTATGAAATGTGCGCACACCTCTCCTGGTGCTGGGGGTGACGAAGGCGTTGCCTAGCAACTGAGTTAGTGTTAAAAGTAGATTTTCAGCGAGACAGTTTCATATCGATAAAGTTCATTAATTGACGGAATTCCGTCAAAAGCAGACAACAGTTGGATTTTAAATTATGGAATATTCCGCCAAAGGCAGCCAATTTGTTAATAGTTCTCATTTAGGTTAACCCCACTTAACCCTAAGCATGAACTGGGGATGGCAATGAAGTCTGGCGTGGCACTGTGAAATCCATGATCTCGACTGCGGTCGGAAAATGATGATGATGTAGCATACTTCATTGTACATTAGTGGTGTCCGAAAATAGCAGTAATCCTAATCGAGAGAGACGGTGTACAAATGGGTCCATTTGGTTCCAGAGTTATGGGGCCTTATACCTAACTTTGATGAGAACCACTGCTATAGAAGATGAATTATTACCTGAGGGGTGACTGTCCTGTCCGACGTCCTCTGTCAGGTTCTGTCATGAGGAATGCAGAAATGTTAGCTACATTCTAGTGAGAGAGGACACACACACACACACACACACACACACACTGACATAAAACATATTTACCAGCCTGTGCAGGGTGTGGTAGATCTTGTGAATGCTGGCCAGTGTAGACAAATGGGAGTTCAGCTGAAAATCTATAATGTCCACAAATGAAATACAAACTTTTATCAGAACTGGTCCTACTACAGTGAGTGACATGCATAACCTTCAAATGTTCTTCGGAAAAACACATGGATCCAAATCCAACAACAGACCACAGCTGACAATCTCCTGTATATATTGACAGATCCATAAATTTCCAACGGTATCAATGCAGTTGTGATGATTGGTCGGTGACATCATTATAGCAATAGTATATCCGTTTCTATAATAAGATTCCCAACTGTTTTTTACCTGAACAATATGACTGTTATGATTTAGGGCTTAAAAGATACGTTTTAAAAAAAGACAGAATAGTGATCACACGCATGACAGGCTAGATCTGCTCCACACGTAATGCTTGCAAAGTCTAAACGACTTGGATTACGTGCATGCTACCTTTTAGCCAAATATGTCATCTAGCCATTTGCTTTCAGAATATGTCGTCCAATATAGTCGTGTTTAATTCGTTTCCAAAAGGCCGAAAAAACAGACAAATCAACGGACGTGCGACTAGATAGCACTAGCTGCATACCTAAAATAGCAGTGCACACACGCACAACTTGCACACAGAGTTTACAAAGTATCTGGAGAGTTGGCTACATGGGCGTTGTAGTCCATTTCCCTAATAAACGCCATAGGAACCAGAACTGTAGTTGCTAAATCAAACTACAATTCCCAGGCTTACACAAATAATTATTTCAACCCTCTCCCCCAACATTTACCTCAACTGATGAATGCATTTCACATTGTTGCAAAAAAGCAAAATAGTATCGTGATTATAACATATCTACTGCATATATACATATGTTGCATTACCATATGTAAATGGCGCACAGACAGACAGCACTTACTGCAGCAGGCAATGAAAGATGTTTTACAGAACTGCGTCACAATTTTTCATTCTCTGTATTTTTCCGCAGCTGACTGCACATTTGACCGATTTAACAACATCATCACACTGTCACCAAGTTGAAGTTTACATTCCTAGGCAACCTCGACTGTAATCAACGGACAAAAATCACAACAGATCAATTTTTTTTAACCGAAAACCATGGCATGTCGATTTGGACTCGGAAACACAATTGAACACCACCAACGTTACGCTGAAACATCTCCAGCCCCACCAGGAAAACTGCAGAGTCAAAAGCATCCCATTGCACATCCACATCACATGGAATTATTATTGCAACTATTCTCCCTTTGTTGTCGCCCCAAGACAACTGGAAAATACAACAGCACACAATCCATGCATGATCTTCTGCACAATACAGAAGTAGATGCAGTGCATATGACTCGTCTGTAAAAGCTTCGTCTCCAATTAATCGATTAATCCCCACTCTGCTGAATGATTTGCATATTCAAAAATATGATTAAAAACAAATCCATGTAAAAGGATACTTACTTGCCGCATCAGAGTGCATTTTTATGAAACACACAACTGTCTGTGTGAAACCAGCCGCAGACCGGCCAATGGGCGGGACATGTCAGCACAAACCACGCCCATTGGCGACTAGGCGCAAGATCGGCCATTGTGGCCACGCCCTTGCTTACTGCGGATTGGCCGATTCGGGTGTCATGTAACTGGGTGGTAGACAAAGAAATAAAGCCCTCCCATGCGCCGATGAGATAGGGCAGAATTCCAAAACAGGCTGTCCTGTCGCGGCTCTTCACTGGCTGGAGAGCTGACCCGCACACGTCAGTCATCAGAATTTCCTCGTGCAAGAGTGAAGACCGGCCCACGACGGCATTTGATTGGCCAAGTCCATGGGTTTGTTAGTAAAGTCAAACACACACACACACACGCGCACACACACACACACACACACACACACACACACACACACACACACACACACACACACGGAGTTGGGTCCTCAAGCCTCAAGTGACGTCAAAAGGTGACTGTCCAACTCCAGCTCCAGCACGTTTCCAACCCGGCCTATATCCCAGATCCAGATATGTGATGGATTTTTACTGAGAGAAATCTCTGGAATTCTGAAAACTTTCTTTGCAACATACCCAGACTCATCTTGAGGTGTGATATTATCAGTGGTGGAAGAAGTACTCAAATATTTTACTAAAGTAAAAGTAGCAATACCACAACTAACTTTGTTACTTGCCTGTGTTCAAAATGTTACTTACGTATTGACATCAACATATATACTTACCAGCATATGACTCCGACTTCATACCAGCAGTATTAGACAATAGTACAAACCTCTATATGTAGTCCTATGATTAAAAATGGAGATATTGATAGTTTTGAAAACCTATAGCAGAAATATGGGTTGGCTAACCAGGACTTTTATAGATACTTGCACTTAAGGGATTATTTTGGTAAAAAAAAGGGTCTACTCCAGGTATTACAACAAGCCTAATCACTATATTTACTAATGCTTATGACTCAGGAAGTAATAGGGGTCTTGTAAGTAAACTAGGGACTTATGTTGTTGAAAAGGGACTCTACAATATATGTGAAAGAGCGATGGGAAAAAGAGATGGGCATTGATATAAGTGATGAAGTATGGATGAATACATGGAAAACGCAATCAACGACCACTAATTCCTTGACTTGGAGAGACTTTTGTTGGAAAAAACAGATTCGCTTCTTTATTACTCCAAAACAGAAGTCCAAACAGACTGGCAACCATGGACTGTTGGAGAGAATGTCTTTTGGTCCTGATACATTCACATCTTTGTACCTAGGACAACTCCCAGATGGGCTAAATCAGGATGACTCCTACTTAAGATTTTACTTGTAGCAAGCAAAAAAGCTATTACAAGAAATTGGTTACAAAAGTGTCCTACTGCTGACCTATTTATCAACATTGTGAATCAACTGCATCTCCTAGAACAGATGACCTATTCTGTAAGACTGCAAAAAGAGCTGGGTGAAAGAAGATGGGAGAAATGGATGGAGTATTTAGCTGGGGGGGGGGCGGATATGGAATGAATATGGGCTGTGTCTTTCCTGTTGTCAATGAATGTAAGGATTCCAAAATTCTGTAATATGTATTGTTGTTGCTGTACATCTCTTCTGTTTTTTGTTTTGTTTTTTATTCTGTTTTTTCTGTTGATGTTTTTGTTTTATTGTATGCCTTGTGTGTCTTTTATGTCTCGTCTTGCATATTCAAAAATTCAAAAATAAAGAGTAAAAAAAAATATATATATATATATATATATAAATACTTACCAAAAGTAAAAGTACTACAATGTTTGAAAATAGCTGATCTACAGAACAGTCTTGTTTTGAGCTTGTAGATCAGCTATTTTCAAATAGCCTATGTACAAAATAGGGCTAGAGGTTAATCCTTAGAGTATATGGGTTAATCCCATGTTTTATAATACAATTTATACAAAGACGCCTGAGGGCGAGAAGCTGGCGCTTTTGCATGGGGGGTCAGATCAACATGGAATGAATTCTGTACTGGCCATATAAGGAGCATGTCTTGAGTGTACAGGGTTTGATGAGGTCAGATCAACATATGGAATGTCAGAACAGGTCAGCTCCATACAGTGAGATCTAGGTCGGGCCTGTTGAGAATAACTTTGGGGCAGGCCCGTCTAGAGTTTGAATGGACAGGTGGGCCTGTTGAGAACTCTAGTTTTCGTCAGCTGCCGGGCACGGCTGCACTAATAACTTTGGGGCAGGCCCATCTAGAGTTTGAAATTTGAATGGACAGGTATAAATCAAAAGGGAGACATCGAAGAGGAAGGATGGATGGGGAAGGATCAACAGTACATAATGGAATGTCAGAAAAGAACAGGTTCTGAAATATATCCATATATGGAGATCTAAGGGCTTGATGTTTGAGGTCAGATGTAGAGTTGCTGGTCAATAGTGATGACATCAGGGATCTCCATATATGGGCTTAACGGCGACAGCAGGTCGCATTTACTATGACATCAGGGTCTCCACATCTCCATCCCTGATGATGTCACATGATGTCACGAGACACACCACACACACACGCACACTCTCCTACGCTCTCACATACATGTCTACTGCTAACTTTGTGTGCATGCGTGTGTGTGTGTGCGCGTGCGTGCATGCGTGTGCATGCACACACACACACACACACACACACACACACACACACACTTGCTTGCTTGCTTATGGCTGTCCATCGATTTCGATGATGACGTTGCTCCAAGCGTGGGTTATTGAGGGGGGTTGCGACGGTGCCATTGCATGTGGCTATGCAGGCCAATGCGTGAGCCATATGAATTGCCACATGTGGGGCAGATGAAATCCTCAGATGAGGGGAGGTCCCCTGCAGCACGCTGGTGTCGCTGTATGCGCTTCTGTTTTCTCCTCTCCGTGGTCTGCTCCTGGAGGTGTGCGATGCCCTCGTGGCTGATGGTGCGCCAGGTGTGGCGATCAGCAGCCAGGTCTTCCAGTGCAGAGGGTTTGATAGCACAGGACTTCAGGAGGGTCTTTATGTGGTCCTTGTAGCGTTTCCGCTGTCCCCCGGGAGACCTACGGCCCTCCTGGAGTTGGCCGTAGAGAATCTGCCGGGGGAGCCTCTGGGCGGGCATGCGGATTACATGCCCCACCCAGCGTAGATGTTTTTGTGCAAGGAACACTTGGATGCTGGGTGTTTGTGTCCGGTCATAAATGTCCACATATGGGATCCTGTCCTCCCAGGTCACATTTACATTGACTGTCCTCATCTTCACGTCTTTATTGGCAGGCAGGAGTAATAATAAATCGATGGTGCCAAGACTGTCTACACTCTCACACTGTATTCTCAGTGCAGACGCAGCCAATCGAAAGCACCACAGAGTGTCCATCCATCCATGCAGTGATGTAGTCACACAGACATCAAAAATTGCAGCCATTATCCCCTTGGTCACTAGGGGCAACGGGTAGAATGGCTCGAGAAGATCTCTGGAGCCAAGGCGTTTGCACTTGATTCTGGGAATAGTGGGGTCAGATAGCAGAAGCATCATGTTCTGAATGGGACTGGGTATATTGCGTGTATTCAGAATATTTGAATGTTTTTGCGTCGACCAACACAGTTAATGTTAAGAATTGGCTAAACATCCACTAATGTGACAGTGGGGAATTCATTCAACCAGCACTGAAGCATGAACTATTTATTTCCTGTGTGAGTGTAACCTAATGCCTAAATTATGCTCTGTCACACACACATAGATCTACTAGCTCACAACACAACGCGTCGCATATGAGATGCGCTTTGAGCTTGTACAGTAGATTGGCTATTTTCTGGTTTTCTATCCTACCAGGACCTCTACTGCTGGTTTTCCATCCTACCAGGACCTCTATTACTGCCGGTTTTCTATCCTACCAGGACCTCTATTACTGCTGGTTTTCTATCCTACCAGGACCTCTATTACTGCTGGTTTTCTATCCTATCAGGACCTCTACTGCTGGTTTTCTGTCCTACCAGGACCTCTATTACTGCTGGTTTTCTATCCTACCAGGACCTCTATTACTGCTGGTTTTCTGTCCTACCAGGACCTCTATTACTGCTGGTTTTCTATCCTATCAGGACCTCTACTGCTGGTTTTCTGTCCTACCAGGACCTCTATTACTGCTGGTTTTCTATCCTATCAGGACCTCTACTGCTGGTTTTCTGTCCTACCAGGACCTCTATTACTGCTGGTTTTCTATCCTATCAGGACCTCTACTGCTGGTTTTCTGTCCTACCAGGACCTCTATTACTGCTGGTTTTCTGTCCTACCAGGACCTCTATTACTGCTGGTTTTCTGTCCTACCAGGACCTCTATTAGTGCTGGTTTTCTATCCTACCTGGACCTCTATTACTGCTGGTTTTCTGTCCTACCTGGACCTCTATTACTGCTGGTTTTCTGTCCTACCAGGACCTCTAGTACTGCTGGTTTTCTATCCTGCCAGAACCTCTAGTAGTACTGCTGGTGTTCAGTGTCCCAGGGTTGGGATTGGGAACTATGTCCCACAGATTGAACAGTTGAAACAAAAGTGTTAATGTCTTGTCTATTGCCACAAAACATATTGGAGCTGGACTTTGAATGCCCCTGATGTCTGCCCTCTAAAGTCTAAACAGCCTGTTGAAGGATGCAGTTCAGGGCACAGCCTGGGGGAGGCACCATAAACAGGTGCTTTGTTCTGTCTTTGTGGAGGACAGAGCTGGACAAACAGACACGGTCGAGACATGTTATTGCGACCGCAGGTCGCATTTACTATAGAATTGTGTATTTTCCGTCAGTGTATTGGTTGGTTGGTTGGTCACCCCAGGCAAGCCCCCATATATGGTGCCCAGGTTTCGTGACATCATGTGACATCATCATGGATGGAGATGTGGAGACGCTGATGTCATAGTAAATCCGAACCTGTTCTGACATTCCATATGTTGATCCTTCCCCATCCATCCTTCCTCTTCAATGTCTCCCTTTTGACTTATACCTGTCCATTAAAATTTCAAACTCTAGACGGGCCTGCCCCAAAGTTAGTGCAGTCGCACCCAGCAACCGGCGAATAATTGAGTTCTCAACAGGCCCACCTGTCCATTCAAACTCTAGACTGACCTGCCCCAAAGTTATTAGTGCAGCCACGTCTGGCACCTGGCGAAAACTAGAGTTCTCAACAGGCCCGAAAATTAAGGCCCAGCCCTACCTGGGCCCTCATCAAACTCTGTACACTCAAGATATTAGGGACTTTAAGCAACGACGGCTACGGCAGTTGGCTCCGGCAACCGGAAATGGATCAGTGCTCGATACATAAACCTGCTTGCCGTCGCAGCCCTTTCTACTACGGAAGAACTTACACTTACACGTAGTGTCTACAACGCCATGTCATAACCATGTTTATTGAAATTATAGCTGTCATACATTTACACCGATTGCTCCATCACCTCTCTTATGCTGTGTAATTTGGCATGCTCTGAATGAAGAAATAACACTAATACCATATGTCACATTAACCATGTTTATTAAAACGTTTTTAAAATAACACAGATTGCTCCAGCACCTTCCTCTTTCCACTGCTGATCATGTCCAGTGCATGTAAGAATTAAGCAATATCGGCAAGTTAGCAGACGCGCGACAGGGTGTTTAAAAAAAGTGTTTATGTTTGACACACGCTGCATAGACGCGTCACCATGGGAACCAATGTCGCCGTCGCCGACAGCTTTTTGCTTAACGATTTTGACAGCTACGGCGATGGCGTCATAGCCGCCGTACTTCCGCCTAGCGGAGCCGTCCTGAAAACCGTTGTTGCTTAAAGTCCCTAATGTCCACGCCACCACCCTTAGATCTCCATATATGGAGCTGACCTGTTCTGACATTCCATATGTTGGTCTGACCTCATCAAACCCTGTACACTCAAGACATGCTCCTTATATGGCTAGTACAGAATTCATTCCATGTTGATCTGACCCCCCATGCTAAAGCGCCAGCGCTCGTCCAGCAGTCTGCCGTCAACGAGGCTAATGCCCTTTAGGGCGAAGTCGCTTCTCGCCCTCAGGGGCCTTACTGTTTTGGTGTGCGTGTGTGGGCATGCATGTGTGTTTTGGGAAGAGGTAGCAGATCTGGCATGTGTTCTACTTAACTGTTGGACATAGTGACTCAAATCAACAATGTGTTATGTGCTATTGTTGCGACCGCAAGTCGCATTTACTATGAAAACGTGCAGTTCCTGTCAGTTAGTTGGTTGGTTGGTTGGTCACCCCAGGCATATCCACATAAATTTGGCCATATCCACTTCCTTAATGTCCCAATGACCTCATCACATTTGTGATGACGGCTTTAGCCGTTTTTAGGCCAAGGAGTGTTCTTCGTGCAAAACTAATGCTTGGAATGGATTCAGAATCATGAAAAACCCCTAGTTTGACATGTCACATGCTACTTAAAGCATGATGAAATTTTGCTTTATATTGGTTGTCTATGGTGGCGTATACAAAAATGGCCATTACTTTTTTTCGTGATATTTCCGGCAGAGCAGACCTCTCATTCTGTGGACCTGACCAAGTGAATAGAAAAAACACAAATATAAAGTATGTCATGACATCACAGGTCCTCTCAAATTTTTGGTGCTGGCTCCCCGGCTATAGCAGAGAGGCTGTCATGACAAGTTTCTTGATTATTTATTTTTATTTTATTTTATTTTATTTCTTTATTCTTCTTTAGATGCTCTTCAAGACACATTTTGTATTTGGTATTATGATTGTTGTTTTAAAGGAAGTCAGCTGATTGCACAAGCAGCTTACAGGATGTTGACAGGAGGTTTCACATGTCTTTAAAATGACACATAGCAGAAGCGGAAGCTGCTCCTTTCAGTCCCTCTCCAGCTGATATTGTATCCATATTGAGGATGTGGCTCCAAAGCAGCTGTTCAGACATTAGTCAATGTTTTGTCAATGTTTCCACGTTTGTCATCATGACCTCTTGGTCTCTTCTCTCTTGGAGCCAGCCAGCAGAGGGCAGTAGAACCATAGGACAGCTGCAGTGCAACGTATTCATATTCTGTTGAATATTTGACTCTTTCTGACAGAAATGTGTAAAATGTGTCTAGTTTGAATGTACTTTCTCCTTGTGTGGATCATGGTTATTATACTAAAACTAAAATTGTTAAAAATAAAAAATAAAAGAATAGAGAAAAATAAACACATTAAGTCCACTAAAATAAAAATGAGGATTTGCACAAAAAGGACTAAAACTAAACTGATTATCTTTATCTATTAGGTATTCTGCTCTGAAGGAGCCTGGCTGTCTAGAACTGGGTTTGTCTAGCTGTCTCTAATCTCTAGTATCTCCGGATCTCTGAGTGCTTCTGTATCTGTGTATCTCTGTGTCTCTGTCCCCGCAAAAGTATACACTGCTACCTGCCTACTGTGAACCAGAAGGCCAAGCTCCGTAAGGCAACGTTGTCAACATTAGCACACAAATATTATGCATGTTAGCACATCATTGTGTATAAAACATTAAAGCCTCGCAGGTTGGACAATGACAAGTGCTTTACATGGACTTAATGAAATAACGCTGATGTGTGTGCAATACCAGTCACTCGCAAGATGACACTATTTCCTTGGAGTGTGGTAATGTGCAATGCATTTGTAGGATCAAAACTGGATCATGACATGTGCTGGTGGGGTTTATGGAGCATTAGGAATATTGTGTGAAAGAATACATTGGGCTCTGATTTCTCAGACAACACCAATTATGTGTCGCAAAGTTAAATGATCTTAGAACCACTGAGTTGAACACATTTTCTGGTTCCCAGATTCCATTCGCATGTTTCCATTTCATTGTGATAACAGTTTCAACATCAAGGCAATTCAAAGTGCTGTACACAAAACGTACAAAAAGCGTTAAGCATTTGTCTAATATAACAATTTACTTCAGGCATGCTTACCAGACGGAGTCTGTGAACAGTGTTCACTGTACAATGTACAGTGTATATGACAGTCACAGGGATTATGAAAAAATGACACAATGTTAAAACCAGTTCTAAGTGTATGTAGAATGTAAAATAATATTATATGAATTAACCAACAATAATCTCTTTTGTCATATTTTATGTTAAAGTTGTTAAGGCTTCATAACATTTACAATATATTTTCATTAGTTGTTGCAGTATAGTTACACTATGAACACATTGATATTTTCACATTTGATTCATTCAACAATTTAAAGCATTTACAAATTGCTGGCAGAAATATGAATGTTTATGGTTCATGATTCTTCATGTCTGCTGTAGCAAATAGCAAATATAAGGATTAGTCTAATCTCTGTGATTGACAGGAGAGATTATCAGAGGAGCAGAGTTTTTACCCCCAATATTAAAACCAGGACTGAAGAATGGATAGAGTTTCTCAGTGAAGGTGCAGCCAGTGAAAGAGTAGATATGAACTCTGTACTCCACATCATAAAAGGAGACCAGACCCTCCTCATAATCCACGAACACTCCCACTTTCTGGAGCTTCTCTCTTACATGGAGGACAACATCAGCCCCAGTAAGAGCATGGTACTCATTTCCATTCCTCAACCTTATAGACCAGTAACCGTTGTTGGGGTTCAGTGTAATTTCTCTTTTCCTGTTGATGGACCCTCTGGCCACTCCTAAATTCCAATGGGTCTTCCCTTTAACCTCAACCTCATAGTAAAATCTTCCTGAGGAGAAGCTTTGTTTTCCTAAGACATCAAGAGTTTTAGAGAATCTCCCTGTGTTGTCTAGAAGATTCATCTTTATGTCTGCATGATTCACTTGTTTTCCATTCTCGGACAGGATGAGTTTGCGGTGTGCTGTATCAGGGTCCAGAGTTACACCCACTGCATGTTGCTGGATGCTCCTCAGTTCAGCATCACACAGCTTCTTCATCTCTTTACTGAGTGTCTTCTCCAGCTGAGCCACAGCCGTCCTTGCAGTCCCCACATATGAAGACTGATGGACATTGGCCTGTGTCCAGTCCTTGGTGGGTGGAGGGTTGTTAATGGTAGGGAATGGGAAGTTCTCAAGGAGTTGAAGATGGGCTTCAGTGTGTGAGAGCTGCTTCAGCTCAGAGCTTCTCTTCTTTAACTCAGTGATTTCCTTTTCCAGCTCTTTGATGAAGCCTTCAGCCTGTTTCTCTGTTGATTTTTGCTTCTCTTCAATCACATCAATCAGCTCAGCCTGGCTTCTCTCAATACAGCTGATCAGAGCTGTGAAGACCTGCACACTGTCTTCTATCTCTCTGTCTGCATCTTTCTTGCTGAGCTCTACTGAATGTTTGACCTCCTGAATCTTAAGTTGTCTCTCCTGGATCATCTGCTGAACTTCAGCCTCTGCCTTTCCCAGCTCAGCCTTCTTTCTTTCATATTCCTCTTTCAAAGGTACAATTTGATGGAACTTGTGGTCTAACTCAGTGCAGAACTGACAAACACACTTGTGGTCAGTCTTACAGAACAGCTCCAGAGGTCTGTCATGTTTCTTACATATAATGTCTTCCAGGTTCTTTACAGGGTCGATTAGTTTATGTCGTTTTAGCGCTGTTACTCTCTGATGAGGCTCCAAGTGAGTCTCACAGTAGGAGGCCAGACACACCAGGCAGGACTTCAGGGCTGTGAGCTTTGTCTCAGTACAGAAGTCACATGAGATTTCATCTGTTTTAGCAGGTTTTTGGTTTACGTTGGAATTTCTTCCCACTTGCTGTGTCTTCCTAAACTGATCAGCCATCTCAGAAATGAAAGTATTGACAAAGACTTCTGGTCTCTTATAGAATACCTTTTTACATAGTGGACACAGACACACATCATTAGTGTCCCAGTAATGTGTGATACAGGTTTTGCAGTAGTTGTGCCCACACGGAGTGGCGATTGGATCAGTGAACACATCCAGACAGATAGAACACAGGAACTGCTCTTCAGACAGGAGACCGCTTGCAGATGCCATTCTACACAATAAAAGATGAAGTGTCAGATGTAGTTCTTGAATGATAGGCTACTTACAATTTACAATGTAGGCATTTAGCAGACGCTCTTAATCCAGAGCGATTTACATTAGGCAAGAACAAAAGCATGGGAATACATCACATATATAAAATGCCTTTATCATGAAACATGCGTAAGCTAAGAACGTAACTAGAACATATCTATATAATGACACTATACATATAACCTATACATATATACTATACTATGCTATACATATGTACTATGATGTGCTATGACTACATACAATGCAATTATTGTGCTGTCTACATGACATGCTATAAGTCTGTTTCAAATGATATCTAAGTCTAAAAAGTGCTATCTAAAGGGGTAGGATACTTCTCACAGCTTAATTGTTATAGGGTTGCTGGATTGTATTGGAATAGAGCACAGTCATGTTGACAGATGTACGGCACTTCATCACGTCATCTTTATAAAAATGTCAAGGCATATGAAAATAACTGCTGCATCATGCTATCATGTCTGGATATATGCATGTTGTTAATGCATAATAAGTCATTCTACTCACCTGTCTTTAAGTTCTCAGTATTTCTGTAAACGTCATGTTGAATGTGGGTGCGCTGCAACCAAACTACTGTCTCTGCTACTGTATACACTTTCACTTTAGATTTACGAGAAACTCCTCCTCCCTGTACTGTGGTTGTTAACCCCTCACAACCTCCACTCTACTGTCCTTTATAGCCCACTGTTTACCAAACACTGGGTCAGGACCCATTTGTGGGCTGCAGAGAGTAAAGAAAGGAAAACCTTTTAATTTCATTTTGTTATCTACCGATATTATATTATAGTGTGAAACACGTTTATAGTGACATGTTCACATTAATTGTTTTGGCTTACTTGTATACTATGTGTACTTTCTCTATCTGTGCTGTAAGGCCTTTGAGGTCACCTATGAAATTCTAATAAAATTATGTGGGATTTTATGTGGGGATTAATCTGAATCCCCCACCCACCCCTTTCCCCCCTCACTGTATATGTTTTCTTTTCCCTTTTTACCTTCTTTATGATGATGATTTCCTGTTTTTTTCGCTATATAGAAGTGTATATTTGTATGTCTCTAAATGTTATGATGAATTGAACAAGGTGGACCCTCTTGTAAACAAGTCTAGTGCTTTATTGGTCGTCCACACACAGTTAACAGTTTTTTGTATTGAGTTGTGCATGCTTGAAATGTACTGTAATTCTGCCAACTGTTAATAAATACTTAAATCAATCAATCAATCAATGTGTGAACCTGAATTGTTTTAATAGGGAATGAATGAATGTGCATCTCCGAATAACAATCTTTTGGTTAAATTAATTATAATAGTGATGTCATGATATAAATAACACATTATGGTGAATTCATTTTTTTTAATAGATTCATGCATTCAAGATAGTAGGAGCACAGAAATGCAAAAAAACAACAACAATCTACTATAGCCTAATAGCCTACATGAGACCACACATTTCATATTTACAATGAAGCCTGGATTTCATTTTTACAATCCTTTAATATTGCACTTTCCCCTTTATTACATAAACCAACTTATTTGGACAGGGGCTATGTGTACACCCCATTCCATTTATTTAGAAGTTTTAGGTTAAAAATGTCTGAGGTTTGAAGCCTTCTATATGTACCTTTAGATTATATAATTTTATTGAAGCGTTTCAAATCGTTTTCAGAGCAATATGACATTTTGATGCAGTTATTTCTTATTTTTTATTAAAACATATAAACAAATAATATTATACCCCGATTTCATCCCCAAAATGTTACAGTTTATGATTGACAGGCGTTTCATCCAACGGGACGCTGCATAGTGTGGTAGGCGTCTTACCAGCACAGCCAGTCAGGAAAGACGTCACACCAAAATTGGCGCACTATTGAATTTTGTTTGTTCGGCCATTTATTTCTCATCGAATTCTGTGGATGGTCACGGACAATTATTTTATAGACATTTAAAACAACAAAACCCAGGAACAAATATTTTAGTATATTATTATCTAAATATCCTATTGAATGAAATGAAATATTAAAATATTTAGGCCTACTTTAATTTAAAATGTTTTCATCAAATATAGCCTGCATAAATGATTTAATATTTGCAAATATATTGAACATATTGTAATAATATAAAATATGATTATTCATATCATATTTTAATATCAAACCTTTTGCCCTGCAGAAATGATTGAACGGGCGGTCACATGCTTCACTAGGTCACAGTTGTGTGTATACCACTCCGGAGGTGGGACCAGCGTGTCGTGTTGACAGTGGCGCTCTTCTACCACAAAACCTAGTTAGAGGAAAAAAAGAAAGCTCAGAGCTTCAGTCCCTTCATGGAGGAGGAACCTTGCCTTGTTGGTCAAAATGACTGCGAGTCACACAGCTACGTCTAGCTAAAGTACAACAACAGGACACGGAAGCTGTGAGTAACATTAGATCAAGTATCGAGGTGAACAGACACCAATTTAACGTGATGTTGATGTGTAAAACTGCGTTAGCAAAAACAGGCTAAACGTAGCCTAGCATGATGCTACTCTATGGTACAGACCGATGGGAGTTTTGCACTCAGATTTAGCATTAGCTTTAGCTTCAAGCAGGGGCAGGCAGCAGTGTCAGCTCCTCCACTCCTCACTTTTTCTGTGACTGCTTTAGTTTGGCTGTGTTTGAGAAATTGAAAGGCTTTCATTCGTCTTTATTATTGTTATTACACATTGACGTGGAGTTGTCAACCAGCTGGTTGGATAAAGGACATTGTTTTATTTACTCCTAGTAAGCTTTTAGTGCAACTTGTACAGAACACATACTCTACTCCCGATGTCAAGCTAAATAAAAGCTAGCTGGCGTTAGCTAACTCATGTTTTGCAGTGTTTTGTTTGTGGTACATACTGTTGCAACCATTGCTTTTTTTGTTTTGGTTATTTAACTATGAGTGTACGAATGGAATTTGTTCAATTTGCACACTCAGTTACGATAAAATAACCGTTAATGTGTAGGTACGTAGCCTTTTGTCACCACTGAACCACTGAACTCTAAATTCAAGGTGCAAATATCAAATAATCAACAACGCCTCCTCTGCTAACTGAAATAACCATACACTCCTAAGTCACAATCTATTTAAAGTGTGTTGCAGTGATTTATTTTTAATGTCTTTCCTGGGGAAATGAAAGAGAAATCTGCCATGGGATCAGCTAAGTGTTAGTCTTTGTCTCTATGAAGATTGCAATATAGTTTGGTTGCTATATGGTCACTCAGCCTAGAAGGCAAGCTGTCCCTGTGCTGTGTTTTTGACAAGTAAACAAAAACATGCATACAGCATGACATCTCTCTTGCTTGTCGCACCTCCTGCATGACACTGGGAGAATTGTCAGCGTTGCATCTCGCATGCTTCAGAGAACTTCATTTTCTCTATCTAGAGAGTGCATGACAGACACACAATGGAGGATTTGTTCTTGTGCTGTGCAAGAGCTGAGCTGCGAGACTGGAACACAGACAGAGAGCGAGACAGAGAGAGAGAGGAATCTGGTCAGTTTGTTGCGAGGCTGGAGGTGGAGATGGCCAAACTATTTCAGACGTAGGCACATTGGCACAATACACATTGATGGGGTGAAGTCAGTTTCACTCATAGGAGCCCACATAGGAGTCGGTCATGCTCTTGGCTGTGTGGGTCCTCTTGTATAATTGCATGAATACTTATATCTCAGTAGTTCTGCAGAGAAATGCAATTATGATTCTCCTGTCAGTCAGTGGACCAGTGCAACCACTTTGTTTAATTTCAGTTGACATTATTAGCTTTTTTGCTCCAAGCACTTCGTTAGTGGTTAGTTAACCACTCCCTATTCGGGTGGTGAACATTCACCTAAAATAGGCGAAGCATTGTGATTTTGTGAAATTGTCGGGTTAATTACAACATAGTGTTCTGTGTGCGGCGGCCCCATCATTATGAGGGTAAATTCTTGACTGTTATTTGTTGATTAAAAAATTATGTTCCTGGGCCAGAAGCTACAATGGTGATCTTGAAAAGTCACTGTCCCAGAGGACCAGTGGCAAATGTCCCTTAATGTCTACTTCTGGGTTTGCCATGGAGTTGAGTCGACATCAGTGCTTGCCGTGGCCAGTCGTTCGCAACCACGGGTCAGTAGAACCGACTATCTCCCTCCCCTCTGTCCTGCTGGGATATAAGACCCTGATGGGAGTGCAGATGTGTAGGCTGTTGTGTTGATGCGCATACACACACGCTCAGCATCGCAAACTGCTGGGAATCCCTCTATATTACAGGAAACGAATCTATTTGCGATGATCTGGGGCATAATTCAAGGGATTGTTTTTTTGTTTAATCTGGTATCATTGATGAGTATGGTGATAGAATAGCTGGCTTGGTAAAAAGAAAAGCAACCCCCTCCCCCTCCCTGGCCCCTCACTAAGCTGTTCCCCTGCTAGGATTAACTGTTAACTCAGCATTTCACTGGTGGTCACGAAAATGTTATGTAATGCACAACAACTAATGGGCACAAGTATCATCTTTTTGCCCCTCTTAGTTGTCCTTTTTGTTTTTATCACGTAATACTTTTGGTTTTTTCCAAAAGTCACTTGTACTTCCCCTGGATATGACTCAATAGATCCGTTCAACACCACTCTGGTCAGTCAGGTGATGAAGCTTTTTCCTCCTGGCGCAATGCTTGTCTGTCTCACCTATCAGCACTGCAGAATGTTGGCCTATTGAGCTGTTGTTGTAGTTTACGGCATGTCATTTTCTTGTCTGGACCTCTGTCTGGCGTTCAGCTTACACACCTGATTGGAATACCTAATCATTTGGTCTGTGTTTAACCAGATCAGAAACTATTTGTTTACACTAGGGGTGGATGGTTAAAACGATGTAGAAGCTATGAATTTGTCCTACATTGTGGATTTTGACTGGTAGAGCTTTTTCTTTCTTTCCTTTTTTATTCTGCTATACCTGAAGCCAGTAGCTTGATTTTATTGCATTTTTTTAAACATGTCCTAGTAATACTTTTAAGTGTATTATATAGCTGCAATACTAGTGCTTTACCCTTTCAGAAGCATTTAATTTGATTAATTTAGCTGTCCAAAGCGGAAAAGATCTCCCTCCCCTGAAAGTCTATGGTGTTGGGCAGGGTGGGCAGGTACTTTACCCCTGTGCCCTTCAGAAGCATTTACCGGTGTATATAGAAATTTTAAGGAAATGAAATGATCGTCATATACAGTTGCCATCGGTGCTGTGATACTGTGATATAAATATTAGTCCAGCCCTAGTGGACCTTTCCGAGCTACAGTATATATGCCTCTTATGATTAAACACAGGAGTTCACTGCAGCGTAGATGTCTCAGATGGTTGACTCTGTAAGAGCTGGTTCTCTGAGCACTTGACAGCTCCCCGCACCCTTCTCAGAGACACTGGTGTGCAGAAAAATCCCGAGTTAAATTAACACTGTGCCTCGCAGCTGTCCAAGATACTGTGAATGATGATGTTGGTGTTTTACAGCCAAGATCAGTGATTCTCAAACGTTTTATATGCATTAGGCCCTTTAAAAAGAAATCTGGGACCCCAAGCTATACTGTAAAACCATCAGCATTCATTTGACTCTGAGAGTTTACACATGGACACATTTATACCGACCTGTAACTGTAAGGGTACATTTGGTTCCTGCCTAATTATAAATCATGTTGTAGCTGACGGGACCTCCTCCAGCCATCTGTTAATGACCGCTTGGGAGTCCCTCAACCCAGCGTTGAGAACCAGTGGCCTAGATGACAGCTTTCATTTGTTTGGCCTGTGTGCCAGTGCCACAGATGAGCCCTTATCTCCATTTAGATTGAGGTTGTGTCGAGGTGTTGTCTGTTTGTGTGTATTTGCAGTTTGGATAAATGATTAACCTGAGTATGTTAAGAAGCCACAGACTGCAAGTGAATCTGAATGATTGGGGCTTGCCTGTCTGTTTTCTTTAGACCACCACCTTAGTTCATGGTGAAATGTATGATGCCATTGATAACGCCAGTATTACAAGTTCGAGCTGAAATTCTCCTGGCGGCCACTGATAAGAATAAAATCCAATTTGAAGGACACATTCTCAAGAGTCTGAAACCAAAACACCCACCTTTTTAAAGCTCAGTTTAAATGTATGGACACTTGGACAGTATGCCCCATTGCACGCCGGCGTGGCTTGTTGACAAGTGCTGCATTGTGACACGTTGTTAGCTAGCAAATGAGTTCCTTTGAGTGAGCCACAACGTCATGCAATTGTATATAAATTAGGCTTAAAAGCTTCTCATGTTGCCTTCCTATGGACATGTGGGAATTAGTGCACATTAATTTTACCCACAGTTTAAGACAAATTGCTTGATACTAGATGTGGGTCATTGATCCCAGAAAAAGTTGACTTTTCTCATTGAGTGCATTGAAAGGCTCCGTGTACTGTAACGCTCAGCGTGGAATGAGTTGAGCTAGAAATAGCCTATAATTGAGCCCTGCCGAGGCAGATTATTCTTGGCTTTGGGAGAAAGGGTTTGGAACATAATTGATGTTTGGGTCCGACTTTACCAAAGAAACCACCCCGCTTTTGCCCTAAGGCCAGATTTATACTCTGTTGCCGGTGTCGTGCACGATAAATTGTTGTTCTGCAAGCTCTCAATGTGTCACAGTTGTGAGCTTGTAGATCAGCTATTTACCGTGCGCAAACACTGCTCGCAACAAAGTATTATCAAGCCCTGACGGGAGACGCTCGCTCCAAGCCTGGCCTGGGTCCTCACTCCTCAGTAAGTCTCAAGCAGAGCAAGTGGAACTCCAATGTATTGGGCCATTAGATGTGAGCCGGTCAGGTCAGGTGCAAAGGGAAATCTGTTGAGAGTTGAGACATGCAAATAGGTGGTTGTCTCTGGGCGGCAGCATGAAAGTCCTCTGTCAAATGAAGCCAGTGATATTTCCGTTCTTTACAAAGGTAGCGATTACAGTAGGGGCCCTGGCCTGTCATTTAGCATTGGAGCGAGCCAGATGTAGGCTATTTAGTTTGCCGGTTGTCTCATTTGTGATACAGCAGCGCAGCGCCCTGGTTGCTGACTAAAGGATCACACAGGCTGTTACAAATAACAAGTCCAGCCCAGATATTATTGTTTTTGAAAGTTAGGCTTCCTTGTGTGTGTGACCCATTTGTTTGACTCTGTACAACGGTACTATTATCACTGGGGGGACCCCCTGGAACCTCCTGGGGGTGCCCACTGCCCGGTCCATGTTGAGAACCAGTGCTCTAAGCCTCTTAGAGCATCAACTTTACCATAGAGTCTATGGTAAGTTCAATTCATGCTGACTGGCTTCTCGCATGCAGCTGTGTTGCATTATACATTCAAGATGAAAATGAGGAAGAAGACGCACAAAAATATATGGGCCTCTACATAGTATATAAATGTCTGATTGTTTTTTTTGAACTTTGTTTTTATTTCAAAAAATGAAACACGAACAATGAAACAGAAATCAAACATAAATGTGAATACAAGAAAACAAAAATACATAACAAAAACAGAGACAATAAAAGAAATCAAAGAAAAACAGAAAAACAGCTTGACAAACTTCAAAAACACAGCATTCCTCAGACAGTACAGGACAAGGCAGGGAACAGCAGGAGACATGACTCACAATACAATACAATATACAGCAGATATCCAACATTCGAAGCATTTTTATAGACTCAACAACCCCTACTCAGCACTCCTAGACCTCTACACATACACCGAAACACCCAAGTACAATATTACAGAAGTCCATTTAAGTATGAAACTTTCCATTTTTAATTGTAACCTTGCCGTCATTTCCTCCATTATATAAACCTGCTTCAGTCTCTGTTTCCATTGGGTTATAGTAGGTGGTTTTACCTCCCTCCAATTTACTGTTATCATTTTCTTAGCAATCAGTAAAAGTATCCTTAATATGTAACTCCATCCACGCAACTCCTCGGGTATAATTCCCAGCAGAAATAACTCGGGTCCAGAAGGAATATTCAACCCCAAACACCTTTCAATTTCCTTTTTAACATTTTTCCAGAACCCTGAAATTATTGGACAATCCCAAAAAATGTGTGTATGGTCTCCAACTCCCCCACAATTTCTCCAACATAATTCTATGGATGGTGTTTTCACGTATGAAGAAATGACCAGAGGAGTATTGAAATATCTAGTTTTGAGTTTCCAATCAAATTCCTTCCACAACTGGCTATTTATTCCCTTGTGACAACCTTCACACATGTCCTCCCAGGTTTTGTCTTCAATTATTATATTTAATTCCAATTCCCATTTATCCTTAATGTACCATGTATTTTGAGAAACATCATCCAGTGCTTTATATAAATTAGAAACATGTTTTTTAGTCGGGAATTTTTTTTCTGCAATACCAATGAAATACACCTCAATTTCGTTTGGGGTTTTCCTAACCAGCTCTCTCTCTCTATGATCCATGATATAATGCCTTATTTGGAAATATCTAAATAAATCACTTGAAGGGAGTTTAAATTTCGTCTGGAGTTGAGCAAAGGATTTAAAAGTTGTTCCCTCAAATAACTGATTTATGGTTTTAAGACCCTTATCAGCCCAACGACTGAATCCAGTATCACTTATGGATGGAGAGAAATCAATGTTACCCACTATTGGCATTGCCCTTGAAACTGACCCTGGTCCCCACAGTGTTTTCCTAACTGCTTCCCACACCTTTAATGTATGCTTTATCCATTCATTTCCTATTTTAATTTTGTTTTTATCAATAGTTTTTTTATCAAGGAAGGGTAATGCTGACAGAGACACCCCTTTAATTGTGCTCTGTTCTATTCGGTTCCAACCTGTCTCTTCATCATTACCTATCCATGCGACAATTGCAGTCAGCTGAGCCGCCCAATAGTAATGCTTTAAATTGGGAAGGCCTAGGCCTCCCCTAATTTTTGGCAAAAGAAGTGTTTTGAGCCTTATCCTGGGCTTTTTATTTTGCCAAATAAATTTAGAAATCATTCGATCAAGTGCCTTAAAGGTGGAGATGGGTACTCTGACAGGCAAGGACTGAAACAAGAACAGAAGTCTAGGCAATACATTCATTTTCACCGTTTCAACTCTACCCAATAAAGAAAGGGGAAGAACATCCCATCTCCCCAGATCATTTTTAATGGCTCTAATTAATTTTGTATAGTTTGCATCAAATAATTGTGTGGGATTTGGTGTGATTATAATCCCCAAGTACCTAAACCCCTGTTTAGACCAACGATATGATACATCTTTGTTTAGTTGTGTAGGCCAGGACCCAGAAATCATCATTGCCTCCGATTTGCTTTCGTTAATTTTATAACCTGAAACGGATCCATAACTTTGCAGGCACTGCATGAGTGGGGGGATAGAGAGCAGTGGATTTCTTATGAAGAGCAAAACATCGTCAGCGAATAGCGCCACCTTGTGGACGAACCCACCATCGTCTGGAATGCCCTGGATCTGAGTATTTCGACGTATAGCTTCAGCCAAACATTCTATACTAATTGCGTAGAGAACAGGGGATAATGAATCTCCCTGTTTTACGCCCCTCTCAACCTTGAAAAATTCTGAACAGTGACCATTAACTCTAATTCTTGATTTGGAATTATTATATAGCAGATTAATCCAAGAAACAAATTCTTCTCTAAAACCCATTTCTTTTAAAGTCTCTTCTAAAAAGAGCCAATCTAATCTATCGAAGGCCTTAATCCCATCGAGGCTAAGGAGCATCGATGGGTCTTTATCTCTCGCTGCTAGTGACTGTATGTTTAATGCCCTCCTAATATTGTTTGTCCCTTGTCTAGTCCATATGAACCCCGTTTGCTGAGGATTTATTAATTGTTTAATGTACTTTTGAATTCTATTCGCCAATATAGAGGTTAATATCTTATAATCCACGCACAAAAGACTGATTGGGCGGTAACTAGAACACTGTATGGGGTCTTTTCCTTCTTTATGTAGTACCGTGATGATGGCTTCTGACCACGACTTTGGGGGGTCTCCTGATGATAATACACAATTATATAATTTGCATAACCTAGGAGAAAGTTCATTTACAAAAACCTTGTAATATTCCCCTGAAAAGCCATCTGCACCTGGAGATTTGTTGTTTTTCAAGTTGGAAATGGTTTCTCTTATTTCCTCCTCAGTGATGCGCTTTATTAATTTGGATGCTTCCCCCTCTGCCAATTTATTTAATTCGAGAGGTCTCAAGAATTCAATAATCTTTTCTCTTTTAAATTCTTGTTCTTGACCCTTGTATAATTGTTCGTAAAATTTGGCAAAGGCATCCGAGATCTGCTTAGGCTGCGTTTCAACAAGGTTGGTTTCGGGGTGTCTGATTTTGGCCACAGCACGACCAGATTGGGCCTTCCGGAGTTGAAAGGCCAACAACCTGCTCGCCCTATTTCCCATTTCATAATATTTTCTGTTAGTGTACCTAAGTGCCCCCTCTGCCTTATACGTTAACAACTCATCCAATTGTTGTCTAATTTCTTTTAATTCTTCCAGTGTTTTCCCATTCCCAAATTGTTTGTGTTCTTTTTCTAGGATTTTTATTTTGTTTTCCAATTCTTGTTGTTTTGCAAGCCTTCGCTTTTTTATTCTCGCTCCTATAGAAATAATCTTCCCTCTGATTGTGGCCTTACCCGCATCCCAGACTACTGAGGGTGAAACACTCCCATCATCATTTATAGCAAAGTACTCAGAAATGGCACCCATTATTTCCTCCTTAATACTAGCATCTGATAGTAATGAGGCATTAAGCCTCCAGTACTTTAAGTGGTTGACTAACTCAAAGCCAACTTTCATAGAAACTGGGGCATGGTCTGAAATAGTGATCTGTCCCATTGTGCATTCCCTAATACGAAAAAGATCCTTCTTTGACACACAAAAGTAATCCAACCTAGAATAACTCCCATATACTTGGGACATAAATGAAAAATCTCTTTCATTCGGGTGAAGATGTCGCCATGCATCCACCAAGCCCAACTCCCTCATCATGTTTGTTAAAGCCATTGCCTTTTTGGATAAAGGTTTCGTTGATGACGGTAGTTTATCCCACTTATTACTCAAAGTACAGTTCTGATCTCCTCCCATGATTATGAACCCCTCTCCGTTGTCTGCAATTAATGCAGCAATTTTTTTACTAAACAGAGGACAATCCTCGTTCGGGGCGTACACATTCAAAATTGTGACCTTTATGCCTCCTAGCGTCCCAACCACCATTACATACCTGCCCTCTTTATCTTGGAAGGTTTGCTCATTGCTGTAATATACAGATTTACTGAATAAAATAGCCACCCCTCTCTTCTTTCCACCCGCACACGATGCCCCGTACACTTGATCTACCCACTCTCTTTTAAGTTTTGAGTGTTCAATCTCAGACAAATGAGTTTCCTGAATCAAAGCCACAGAGCACTGCAATTTCTTCAATTGACTAAGTATCTTTTTCCTTTTTATAGGGTTGTTAAGTCCCTTTATATTATAGCTAATAAAATTTAAATCTGCCATATTTCTTGCTTTTCATTTTAACATGCCTCCCCTCCTCACCACACAAGCCCAAGTCTGCCTTACAAACACAAACAATGAATTTAAGCTGTATAAACACTGAGTCCCAAAAGTATGCCAAGAAAAATGAGAAAGTAAAGTAAAAACAACAATCCAAATTCCCCATAGAATGCTTCATCCCCAAAACAAAAACACACATAAAACCCCCCCCTATGAGCATTCTGGGTAGAGAGAAACTCTCTTGGTTTGCACAGAGTGCAGTTGCAACGGGCCTCCACCTGATGTCGCCCTCATCCCATTGCTTGATTCGCATATCTCTTAAACTTAGAGCATGCATAGGTTCCCCCCCCTACTCGCACTAAAACCTATCTGAAATTAAGAAAAAAAAAAAGGAATACTTTGCCCCCCCCCCCCCCCTCGGCAGGCATCCCCCTTGATAATAAAATAAAACAATATTTGAGGATATTCCCTTGTCTCTCTGTCCCCAAAATATGCTTGTTACCCAACATACACTTGAGAGATTGTTATTAACCAAACAATAAACAAACAAAAAAAACCTCAGTATTTAGCCTGCCGCCCCTCCCCTAGAAGAGACAATCCAACACTGAACTAAAAAATTATGTCTACATTTGCTGTCCCTTCTTTACCCCCCCCCCCCCCCCCCCCCTGGTAAGCCAAACCCTCATATGTACACACTCAAAAGATTAGCATAAATGTATTAGCCTCCCTGGCAGGATCATATATTATTTCACAAAATTCACATAAATCAAAATAATACAAATTAACAAATCCTTAGACTGACTTCCGTTTTTACATATTTCCATCTGCCACCCCCCTCGCACCCTCACCCAAAGCATTCCCCTTCATTTCAAATAATAACCATTGCCTTATATATTTTTTACCTTAAGTCCTTATTATACTAACAAATGATTCAATTTATCACTACATCCCTTCAGATGATACTGACCTCCTGGACGTTCATAGATGTGATTCAGAATATCTAGATAACTCGCTGTCCTCGACGTCCCTGGATGAGATACTCTGTCTGTTGCTATTCTTGGTCGTCCTCTTGAATGGTGGGTCTGGTGTCATCGGGATTTAATTGACTGCCTCTTTTTATGGCTCTGATGTCCTCCAGGTTCAGCTGACGGCTCCTTCTTTTCCCTCCTTGCGTCTTCCACCCGTCCTGTGTCAGCTCCCTGTCGAACACGTCTTGTTCCTCAGCATCCACGATGATTCCAATCTGCTTCAGTGTCTCTCTAGCATCCAGTAGGGATGGGAAGACCTTCTCTCCGGTGTCCAAGAAGATCTTTATTTGGGCCGGATAGATGGTGCGGGCTTTGATTTTCTTTTCTTTCAGCTTTTTAATCACTTCCCACACCGCTTTTCTCTTTCTTTGTAAATTATGTGAATAGTCATGGTCAAACGCCACTCTTCTTCCCTCATACTGGATGTTTCCCTGTGACCACGCTTGCTCCAAGACTGTCTGTTTTACCCCATAGTCCAGGAAGCGAACGATTATGGATCTTGGTGGTGCTGTCGGCTCTTTCGGTTTGGGCACCGTGGCCCTGTGCACTCTCACCACCCTTACAGACAGTTCTTCTTCCAAATGCAAAGTTTCACACATGAATCCTTGTATAAAGCCAGGCATATCATTCTTTTCTGCCCCTTCTTTAATTCCAAACAAACGAATGTTGTTGCGTCGTGACATATTTTCCATTTGATCACACTTAGCAGCCAGGCTGGCCTCCTTTTTTAGCAAGTAAGCTAATGCTCTGTCATGTAGCACGCTTCTGTCTTCTGTTTCACTCACTCTTTGCTCTGCCGTAGTGACTCTCTGGTCCAGCGTGTCCATCCGTTGTTTTATTTCAGTCATGGATGCCTCCAGTCTGCTCAACGAGGTCTTTGTGTCTCTATAAAAGTCACTGTTTTCCGCTCGGAGCTTCCGTAGCTCTGTTAGCATCTCCGACTCCACGTTCCCTCCACCAGCCATGGCTTGCGATGATTCACCGGTTAGCTTCAGCTGTGTTAGCCGTAGCTGCCTTGTGTTTGGTCTTAATTCGGACCCTTCTGTGCTTCCTTTGCTAGAATCTTTCGTAGTCTTGCCTTTCACCATTCTTTGACGACCATTTCAGTATATTTTCGAACTCATTTGTTAGGTTTTGATTAGGTTTAAGGCTATTTTTTAAATAGGTTCAGCGGAGCTAGTCTTTCACACGTCTGCCTCGGTCATGACGTCACCGGCGACCATAAATGTCTGATTGTAGCATCATTCCTGTCTGAAAAACCTCAAGGGTGAAGTCCAAGTTAACCATTGCTCACGTCGACACTCTCTGTTGATCTTTTACGTTCCTTACAGTTTGTCTTGCTGCTTACAGCAACGTGCCCCCGTCTCCTCCCGCAGATCCAAATTCCATAAAAGGCCTGATTCGTTAGCGTTATTTTGTAATGCCAGCAAAATGAGACTATCTCTACCCTCCAGTCTATATATAGTGCAGAGGTTTCTTTTAGTGTGTCTTGTTTGCTTCAACCTCCAAGGAGGTACACAAAGTTGGCCTTGCTCTGTTTCTGTGGTGTGGTCACGTCACACGTTTTGTTTTTCTTCTTTTGGGGAGTGTTTGGAGCTGCTGAGCTGGAACAGGAAGCTAGATATATTCACTCAGGTCTGTCAGCGTGAGAAACTGGTGGATTTTAAGTGTCTTATCACGTTGTCTTGCAGCAGGCGGAGCTGCATGTGCCCACAAGCCGTGTACTGTGACTTTTAAGTTTGTCAATGTTTTTTCCTTTCTTCTCCTTTTTCTTGACCTGTTCAACGTCTCATAAGTTGTCCACATCAGTGGGGAGTGGAAGTTCTTCTTAATCTTCACACAGCTGAACTTCTCTGTATGCCCGGAGTGTTTTGTGTCTTGACTCACTGCTGCATGCCTAATGTATGCTTCACCGTACAACAGCGACACAGACCAAAAATAACCAGCTCAGGGCAGGCCTACCACGAGCTTGTGAGCTTGTAGATTGGCTATTTTCGGTGCATGGCACTGTAAGCATTGCTTCACTCTTCCTCTCTTTGTTTGATCACAGATGTATCTGTGGAGAGTGGCCAAAAAGTGTTTTGTTGGTCTGTCCAGTGGCACTATATTTGCACCACTAAAGGTGTAGCAGTACTATACATGTCACTCTATACTAAGTAACTAGCTAAGCTTAGTAGTGCCAGCATGTTGAGTTTGTATCGCTGTGGTCATCAAGCACTGTGTCATGCGGAATACAACAACAACAACCGTGAATAGTATAATACAGTATATTGGAGATGGACTGTTACTGGCGGTTTGGGGCTGATATTGTTAAAATGGTTAGCGGAAAAAAGACGAACTTCTGATATTGAATATTCGCTGAGTTGGCAATGCCCAGGATCAAACCCATGACTTTGCGATCCAGAATTCAGCTCTACCGTCTAGAGCAACCCAGACACATTGTAGTGTCGGGCTCTATATTATTACATAATATACCGAGGTGGACCTGAGGAAAGGGGGGAGAGCTGCCCTCCACAGCCATCGTAATTATAGGAGGGATGGTATTTTTGGAGGCTCTGTGATCACTTATGAAACTGCCTCTTCGATGCAGTAGGAAATCTGGGATTATTCAACTCCGGAGGAGTTTGTAATCCTCCTGACCTGGAATGTGGAATGGAGCCAACAGTAGGCTGTCCCTAGTACACCTGCTGCTCTGGGACCAGATTGGAAAGCAGCTAGAGGGTAGCTCTAGGCAATATGTGTCATCCTTTAATATATAGATGTGTTTTTGAACCACTTTGAAACTGCATGGTATCCCTGTTTAGGAATGTTATGACATTATTGGAAAAAAGTTGACCTTATGTGACATTTTGGCACATTGTGAGAAAAAGGCATTTTTTATATGAAATAATCATGATAGTGGAGGAGCATAGGGAGAGATAAGGGTGATCTTTTGCACGGATGTAGCCCAGGGAATGCTCAAATGATTTAGCTAGGGCGCCTGAACCGAAATAATTGCGTTAGGGTTAGGTTAGGGTTAGGGTTAATACATTTGGGCTAAATTCGGCATTCGCCATAGCCACTGTGTGTGCTGACCTCGTCACATTTGTGATGACAGCTATGGCCATTTTTAGCCCAACGAGTGTTTTTGTGCAAAACGAATGCTTGGAAAATGGATAGAGTATCATGAAAACCCCCTAGTTTGACTCGTCACATGCTACTTAAAGCATAATGAAATTTAGAAATGTTTGCCTTTTTATATAGATTGTTAATGGTGGCCATATGGATTTGGCCGCTGTGGAGACCCCGAAGGTCGCCGGCTCGGGTGCTCTAGCTAAATCATTGGAGCATGCCCTGGGGTACATCTGTGCAAAACGTGTCGCTTTTAGACGAATTAGCGCAAAACATCCCTATGCTCCACTATGAAGAAATATTCATTAACAAAAATCCTGCAAATTGCTCTTGCTCAACAACATCAATTTTATTCTGTCCCTCTGGACTTTCATCAAGAATGTGTCTACTAATAATATCCAAAGTATAAAATAGGGCTGTCGCTTAAATGATAAAATAATATGAAAAATATATCAGAAAAATTATTAAAGGGAGTATAATTGACCATGATCTCCTCTGTACATCATCTGCTATCCTTTTTACCTGTGCTATTCACAATAAGTCTGAGTGATTTCAGTAATTAACACTTTGAGAGCCGCCATCTAGTGGTCATGTACTAGGTACTTCAGCGCCATGATTCACATAACTGTATATGAGCCCCGCCTCCGTGTGTGTCACATGCTTCGCAGAGACGAAACCGAAAGCACATTGTAGTCTTAGCAGCTGGCGATGTGCTTTATCTTTCGCCAGAAACGGTAATATGTCGGCCGCGATGCGATCAAAAATGACTTCACATCTGAACGCCAGACGGATTTGACAAAAATAAGGATTTAATGAGTGGATTCCAATAGGGTGCCCGCACATTTCGCCTTGTGCCTGGAGGGACACTGAAGGTTGCCTAGCAACTGTACTGTACTGGCACACCCAAAATCATATATACAGTTAATATGTGCGTGTGTGTGTTGTGCACAGGTGGTGAAAAACAACCATGCTATTTTCGTGCTCGGACCCAGGCACCCAGCCAGCCACACACATAGCTCCCTTACATAGCTCCGTAAGGGAGTGGTTGCACCACTCAAAAAGGAAATACCTAGAATACAAGAAAAATAAAGTGCAAGGAGGAGGCAAGAAGCCCAAAGGGCTTATGCGAGGCCTCAACCTGAGTGATGTGACATCACTCGAGCTTGTCATACAACATCTATTATGTAACTTTAACATGGCCAACTCCCACATCATTGTATAATAGTAATAATTGTTAAAATAAAAATCTCTCTCAACCTTTGTCAGACTTAAGAAGGATAAAAGGTTCAAGGAAAAAAGGTTGTGAACCACTGAACTCTACCGTTCAAAGATGTAATTGTTCTTCTGTACTTTGCACATCCAAGATTATACACTGTACTATACCAAGAAAAGCTGTTGATAAATATCACTCTATGGTGCACTGTGACTGATCCTGTGTGTTCTCTGTGTTTTTCAGTTACTTGTGTGGTGACATCTTTGGGCGTCCATCTTTGCCTGTCGCAGTCCATCACTCTATGGCCTTAAGGTAGGTCACATAGGCTTCTACTGTGTACTGTGGACTGTGGAGCACTTGAAGGTTTTAACGAGAGCTGCTAATCAGTGTGGGAAAGAATATGCTGGGTTAATCTGTTTTTGAGCTGCAATCTGAAAAGTAGCACAGTGGACGTTTTCAGAGCTTTTTTTCTTTTCTTTTTGTTTTGTAGCCATTTTAAGTTCTTCCTGGGCTTAGGTAACTCGACTAGCCTGTAAACGAGTTGATGTCCAGCCTGACAGCTGTTAGCTCAGGAATGCCTCACGCCGCTTAGTCACAACACACACACACACACACACACACACACACACACACACACACACACACACACACTGGGGTAGAGCGGCCGCTTGGGGACCGGAAGGTTCCCAGTATGAACCCGGGCTCCCCAGAGTTACTGTCGAAGTGTCCTTGAGCAAGACGCTGAACCCCAATTTGCCGTTGATGAGCAGGTTGATGAGCCTTGCATGGTTTCCTTCGCCATTGGTGTATGAATGGGTGTGTGAATGTACTGCACAATCTATGTGCTAATCTAAGTGCCTTGGATAAAACCACTATATAAATGTACCATTTAACACACACACACACACACACACACACACACACACACACACACACACACACACAGAGAGAGAGTCTGGAATTGTGTGTTTCCAATTCACAACATCGCAGTTGATACATTGGATTTCTGTTGTAAAGCCTGATTAATACTTAGTTGCGTCACAGCATGACCGGCTGTGAGCTTGTAGATCTGCTGTCTTCGTTACGCAACATCTGCAGTCCTGCACGCTGCTAAATGTAACTCTGGCTTAAGCTGGCAATCAATAATATGGGTGTGCAGACACGGCAAGGTATGTAGCGGGTCTCTGCAGCAGCACGCTGAAACACAGTGCTGTATCAATAGCAGTCTGACCTACATCCAGGGGAGGCTTCAGCCTCTGTTTGCAGTGTACACGCCGGTAAAATCCTCAGTGGTACCCTTACAGCCAGGTCCATTTGGTTACATGCTGTCAAACTAGTTATATAATTGGATACATTAGACACTTTGAGTATTTAACATTTTTGCCCTGCAAAGTTCTCATGCTGCCTGCTCCTGACTAAAATGTTGTTCGTTTGCCTCAACTGCTATCTATGGTATTAAGCAGGGCTTAACCACATAACCTTGGTGTCCCTATTTTGGGCATTATAGGCAAACAAACCTAAAACTATGTTATAGGGAAAATAGCAGATCTACCAACTCACAACACGTTGTGAGCTTGTATATTGTGCTATTTTTGCTGCATTTCGCCATCGTATGACGAAATATATAACATGACTTAGGTGGTAAACCATCATCTGCTCAATGGCTTAGTTGAGAAGGAAACTGTGGCTTGCAGCTTCCCAGTTCACACACCAGACCATCGATGTTGTCTTGGTTAACTTCCTTCCCTAGAATTTGAAGGGTTACAAGAAGATGGGCTCATGTTCTGTTGAACAAGCAACGGTAAATGTTGTGACGCCAAAGCAAGAGCTGGTTCATTCCCGTCTTTTCAGGTTTTTACAGTGTACGACGTATAGCTGTAGTGTAACTGAAGGCCTTGTGGCGCCTCAGAGCGGTGATTGGCTCTGACTCAAACAGAGCGATCGTGACCCTGAGGGCAGTCAGATCACATTCTCACATTCCTCTGCTCCGACAACCCAGTTCTCGGAGGGTTGCCTCACAACTGTCATTCACCACAACACACAATCAGCCTGATCTCTTTGTCCGACACTCACACAGTCACTCACACACGCGCGCGTACACAACACACACACACACACACACACACACACGCACACACATGCAAAGTACATACACGTGCACACGCACACACGTTTTTCCTGTTCACATTATGGATGATTGTAATTTGGTTGAAGCACCATCTTACAGCACTGTTCAGATGTCTGAACAACCTGTTATGCAAAAACGGACTAATTGGAGGGGTTGTACAGAAAGCTTGTGTGAACGAGCACGCAGGGCGAATGTGTATCTCCAGCAACACTTGCATCTATGATGTAGTGTCTGTTTGTGCCATGGGAGGGCGATGCAGCGTCGTGAAATACTGGTTATGGAGGGAGGCGGAAAGGGGATGTTGTTGTTGATGCCTTTACAGATCAACTACACTGAGTGTCAAACAATATGGCGGCAGTGCAGAACCAGAAAGTGACAGTGTGCGGACCAGTGGGGAACCAGCTGATTGGGCCCTGCAGTCCGCCGGCTTTCCTGTTTTCTCAGGGCTGGACTGCAAGAGCAGGCCAGCGGCAGGCGGGCGGGGTACCCTGGAATGGCATAAGGGAACGCTGCGCATTGTTCACGAGCGCTTCCTCTTCCACATTCCTGGGCTGATTGGGATCTGGGCCTCCTGCGCCGGGGTATTGTTCTAACCAGTCAGCACCGTGGACCTGGCCCCCACAGCAGCACAGCTGCCTCCACCGGCCCATTGTGCTGAGCAGACCCTGCGATGACTATCTCCCCCCAACCCTCATCACTCGGCTCTCTCTCTTCTTGCTCTCCCCTCTGACTCTGATTCTTACCAGGTCGTCGTGCCAGGCTTCAGCCTCTCCTCATCGCCATCCGTCACCAGCAGCAGCCACTAGCCTGTGTCCTTGATGCACTATAGTGTGCGTTTATTTTCCTTGCATTTCTATTGTGTCTGCTTTGGCAGCCTGATAGTTGTCTGGAATAACAGTGGTGTTTACTTGTATCTAAATTCTCCCATTAGGTTTCTGTTGGGGGGGCAGGGGGGTGTAGTGGGGTAGGTTATTAACACGGACGTGCTTTTATAATGCCTGGTACGAGCTGCACATTTCTGTAAACAAAATGTAATTGGTAGCTTAATTGTTTTAGTCACTGATTGTTGCCACTGTTGCCAAAATGACAAATTAGCTCTGGGTTTAATAACTAACATTGTTTTTCTGTTTGTCAAATTGAATGTGGAAAATGTATCTGTGTGAGATATAGCATCCCTATTCGGTGGGAAGCATTTGGCAAACAGCAGATCTATGTGACAACTCGTCACGGCTGTGACGAGTTGTGATCTTGTAGATCGGCTATTTTCGGCCAATTTGGTGTAGAGGTGAAGTACAGAGCATTCCACGTACAGAGTAATAGAGGTTGTAACTGGTTAACTTAAAGGAGCATTCAGTGATTTGGAACCCCCCCCGGGTCTGATTGGATGAAGGCTGGGCCACCTAGCCAAAAACAAAACCTACGTTTTTTTTTGCCCCAGGGGTTAACTGGCGACAGGGAGGAACTCCTTATATGGTTAGCACACTCTATAGTAGGGTTGATTATCACAACAAAACAAAAAAAGAAGTGATATCTGCATTAAGTGAAATCACTGAATATACCTTTAAAGCCAGCTGTGGTGCAAACCTAAAGATGGGCCTCTTCATCTCCAGAGCTCACTGCTTGGGTTTGTACTCTGCCATCTGGCCTCTAGAGGGCAGACCACTTCTCCTACTGGCCACCGCTGCCCTTTCATTTGGCTGGCTGTATTCATCCCCTGTTCTGCCTCTTTGTGCTTACTCTGCACACTAGCTTTGGTGCTGGCTAGATGTAATGCTACAATGCCCTTTGTGCATACTTTTCACAATATTGTGTGTGTGTGTGTGTGTGTGTGTGTGTGTGTGTGTGTGTGTGTGTGTGTGTGTGTGTGTGTGTGTGTGTGTGTGTGTGTGTGTGTCAGACAGTCGTGCACAGCTTTTGTACTGGCAGGCTGTTTAGTGGAGTTTTTAAACGTTTACATCATCTCACTGACATTTTCACACGCTGCAGCCGAGGGTGTGAGCACTCTGCACTTCCTGTACAGAGTCTCTCTGACCACACACACACACACACACTCACACTCACACACACACACACACACAACAACATTAATGCGCAGCTCAACAGAAGCATACTCTCCTGAACAGGCACCCCAAATGACTCACTGTAAAACATCTAAGCTTGAGGCATTTTAATGTAATCAATGATTGTTCCATCTATCTAAACATCTTAGCTTTTTAAATCACTATATCATTTTGACATATTTAAATCTGAATTCCTTACAGCGGTATCTTTCATCTTTACCTTTTAAATTTCAGACCTGGCCCTTTGAGTGAAACAAACTATTGAGAACATTTTATAGAGCCAATTAAATGATGAATTGAAAAAAACATCAGTTACTTACTGGCTGTCTTTTATACCAAATAATATGGATTGAGTTGAGTAGTTCCTCGAAGCGCAGCATTACAGTGGGAGACACACTGATGGCTGCCAAAACGGTGTTAATTTCCTGGGGCAGATCCCTGATTGGAGAGATTATGGGACAAAGGGTTCACGAAGGTGAATCAGAACATCACATTACAGCCGTGTATGTAGGCCCAATTTCTGGATGAGGAAACCATACAAATGTTGGCCTCTGCTTTAATACGGCCTCATGTTGACTACACCTGTACTACATGGTACAGTAATTCATCCAAGGGGATTAACTAAAGCTCTACCAGATCTAAATAAACTATTCAGGGTGGTATTGAACCTTAGCCCCATGTCTCACCTTGCCAATTAAAGGAATTACATTTTATTAAATGGTTGACAGTCGGAAATTGGGAGTTCACATATTTAATTGGATCTTGTAATGGGCCATGGTATTTAAGAATTATTCTTGCCAGTTAAGGAGTAGGGACTTGCTATTGGCGATCAACCGTTTTTTGGTTCAGACAATTATCAGATCCAATATTCATGATTGTTTCATTGCCTTTTGACTGCTTGCCAAAATCTCTTTTAAGTGGGGTCGTGACTCGTGGGGTGGCGTTTTAATAATTTCAGTTCAGTTCATAAGAAATGCTGCTAGGAGCTCCCTGCATTTATTTTTTTATTAAATGCGTGTTATGTTTAAAAGAAGTTTTGTGTTACCGTAACTTTTGACAATTTGAAAATGTATGCTATAAATGTATGATATTGATTATTGGTCTCCCTGACCACTAATTATCGGTATTGGCCATGGAATAAACACATAGCTAACGTTCTGTACTTGGCTGCAGTAGAGTGGAATAAACTTCCAGTATAGGTCAAATCGAACTAGTCCTTCCTTAAACATTCATGTGGGCAATGGCAATTTGTCCCAAATTAAAGAATGACCTACGAAGGTGTAAGTTTGTAGGTACCGCAAACAAGCCTAACGGCTTTCTTGTGTCTCTATCCTTTTGAAATGTATTTTTCAATAAAGTAATCAATCAATCAAACCGTATGTGTGATAGTGTGTGTGTAATCACGGTATGCTTGTGGCTTAGGTGTAGGTAGGACACTTGGGTGTGCCTAATGAATTGCGACAAACAAACGGCTGAGCAACAATACTCACCCACCCGCGTGCTCAGATCAGCCAACGCAGGGAAGCTGGAAGTACCTTCACTAAATACGCCGGGACAACGCTCCACACGTCCCAAACTCTTCTCCCTTCTATATATATATATCTATATATTCATTATATAGATATTCCACTGTTGGGTTCTTAGCTTACGTATGATTCATGATGACTATTCTTTTATGTATATGATATGATGTATTACCATGTTTATAATTATTGTTCTTGCTTATTGTAAATCGCTCTGGATTAAGAGCGTCTGCTAAATGCCTAAATTGTAGACATTTATTTTATTTGCTATCCAGGAAAGAGAACGGAAGTTCATTCATATGGGTTGGATGTTGGTTATTGTTGTTAGTGTATAACTGGCTGGCCTGGCTGTAGGTTTAGGTTGTGTCTATAATTGTAGCAACAAGACGAACCTGGGTGGTGTGTCGGCTAGGAAGATCGTCCTAGAGGGGTGGTGGTTATATACTGTACTGTTGATTGGATTCTTTGATGCCATAGCTGATCATCATTGTCATGTGTACTTGAGCAAGACACAAACCCAGAGAAGTCCAACAGTTGAAATGAAATCGCAATAGTAAGAAACAGTAACCTAGATTGAGAATTATGTGTAGCATTTGTACTACTACTACTATTATATTTTAAGCAATAACACATAGCTGGTTAATAAAGTAGTTTGCACCATTTAACTATGGGATTTTTACTTAATAACAGAGCATACCACCCGATTATTATACACGCCAAGCTCAATAACTTTGTCTTTGTGTTATTACAGGATCGCCTCACCCATTCATTTCTATAAACGGTGATTGTCCTGCCACTGAAGCTGTGCAGGGCTACCAAATTGTAATCTAAAAGACAAAGCAACGTAGACTTGAAATACTTGTACTTTTAGCATTATAGTGGTCCAACAAACTAAAGGTTGTTTTATACTTGAACATAGCCGATATACAAGCTGCAGCACAACGTTTTGTACATCGGCTATTTTCAGTGCACACGCAATTATACCGTAAATGGAGCATAATGGTGAGTCAGCAGAAATGGCCAGTCATGAAGGTGTTGTAATGCTTTATTGGACACTGCTAGAACTATTAATGTGTCTTTTGTGGAATATTTTCATTGAGTGTCGATATTGAGAACTGCATACATTTGTGCTTGGATGGGCTTTTATTTTTGTATTTTATTTATTTTGCGCATGCTTTTAGGAAATGGCTTAATTGATTATTTCCTTAGGCTCTGAGCCTTTGTGAGAGTCAGCACAGCATAGTCCTTCTCTCCCTATCCTCTTTCTCCTTCTCTCCCTCCCTCCCTCCCTCCCTCCCTCCCATCAGCTGGGAGGATTTCTGGAGGAGTTTGGGGTTTGCTGCAGGTACGAGCTGTGCAGCCAAGCACAGCACAGCAGTCTGTCATCAGGCTGTTTCACAGAGGCTTTCAGCTCGCTCACTCTGCTTCTTGTCATCATACTTCCAACGCCGTACAGTACAGTGGTGCAAATGAGAGGCAGAGGAGTGCTGCTGTTTGCTGTTTTATTAACCCTGGCAATCCTATTTTTGGCAAATTCCTTTTTTGGCCAAAGTCTTTGAAGTATATACTATGTATGTAGCGCTTAAGCCTTAAGCAAGCAAACATGGCAGCATTCAGATGTGTTGTTTTGTCTGCGTGTCCATGTGTGTATATATATATGAGTGTGGGAACATATGACACAGTTCCGTGCATGATAAGGGCTATCAGTAAACACAGGCAGGCCGGCAGAGCTGGATACAAGCATGCTTGCTGGCTTTACCAGAGTGTGCTGGTGTGTGTCAGTCTCTCCTCCTTCCCCTGGTGAGGGGAGACAGGTCTGCAGGGCGTGGCTGCTGACTCTTCTGTTGTGATTGGCTGGAAGCCCGGGCGTGTTGTTATCTCCTGTGGAACATATTCTAGCCCCGCCCCTGATATCGCTTGGCCCCGCCCACTCCTAATTACATCACGGTCGGAGAAGAGTGCCATGTCTGTTTGCTTTCTGCCTCCTCGGTGTGCACACAGGTAGTTTCTCACTCTTTGACAATAAGCAGTTAATACACTGTCAGAGAGGCAGAGAAGAAACAACATTCCTGCTATTGGAGAGAGGTCGCGTGTCTGGTCATCTTAAGGTCAGTCTGAGGGTCCCGCACGTACAGGCCTCAGTAGCTGCCATCTGAGGGACCACCCATCCCCTGCTCCTCTGCGAGTGGAGATGAAGCAGCTGGGTAGCAGGCCGCACGTTACTGGACCACGCAAAACATGGATTTCCTCAGGAGCCTGGTCCCCAACGTCATGTCAGGGGAAGGTCCCACAGAGCATGGGGGAGTGCTGCCTCGGGAGACGGGCCCCCGGCTGCTCCGCATGAAGCGGCTGGGCCTGCTGGCCATGGGGCAAACCATCCACGAGGATCCCAGAGAGGTGGCGGCGGCTGGCACCGCCGCGCTCCCTCGCTCCAACCGCAGCCGCCTCAAAGGTACTGCTTACCCAACAGCACAGGCATGTAGGAGTCATCCATGTTCGCCTTTATCTCTGCTTGTTAAACGGACTCTCGCCGCCCGCCTGCCCACCCGCCTGCTCGTCTGCTTCCCTGCCTCAAACTCTACTTTGCATTTGTGGTTAACCCTCCCAAGTTCCATTTAGTGCAGTGGGTGTTCATGAACACCCAGCTACTCCTTTAGTGATAAGCATAGACCAGCTGAAACATCATGAAGCCCTGAGTGTAATGTAGAAGGCAGCCATGCTGTCCGCAGCATTCTGAGGGGTCTGACTGCACACATTTGGGGTTTGCTCTTGAACAATCATCATGTCTTGTATACATTGAGCTCACACAGTCACAATTCAGCCATTACTTGGGCACTGTATTAAAAAGCAGTTAGTCCATTTGTTCTGTCATGATGATGACTCTCAACAGCCTAAATATAATATACCAGCACTTGTTTATTTTAGAGCTGAAGTACTGTGATCACATGACTCTGACTGAGAACAATATTTGCTCTGCAGTAGATCTACAGTACCTGCGCTTGGGGCCGTGTGTGTGTGTGTGTGTGTGTGTGTGTGTGTGTGTGTGTGTGTGTGTGTGTGTGTGTGTGTGTGTGTGTGTGTGTGTGTGTGTGTGTGTGTGTGTGTGTGTGTGTGTGTGTGTGTGTGTGTGTGTGTGTGTGTGTGTGTGTGTGTGTGTGTGTGTGTGTGTGTGTGTGTGTGTGTGTGTGTGTGTGTGTGTGTGTGTGTGTGTGTGTGTGTGTGTGTGTGTGTGTGCGTCATGATCATGCAGGATGATGAATTGTCATTCTCTCAGCGTGGCTTTGTGTGCATTGCTTTCCTGTCAGAACATGCCTGTTCTCCTGTTTACTCATGGCTAAAAGCTAAAACATGGCTGAGCCTGAGCGCTCCTTACTTTTTACGGCGAGCCAGGCTGACTGCTTGTCCAGTTAACCCAGTTAGCCACGGCCCACGTTGTCAACCGGGACGGGCCAGTTTGTGTATGTGTAAAGGTTGTTGACTGAGTCCCAACATAACTGGGTAACCTCTGCCCTCTGTTGCCCCGCTTTATTAATGTATCCACTATCCATATTAAGTAACACACCTTTACACCCCTTGAGAATTGACGGAGAATTAAACATTCTCTCTTCCACCCAACCCCCCCTCCCCCTTTCTGTTTTTTCCCTTTTTCAACTAGGACACCGCCGCCACTTTAGAAAAGTCTCCTTTGCACATCCTGCTACTGATGTTAGGGGTTCTGTTGGTGAGTTCAATGTAACAAAGGAAAGCTTTTTTGCACACAGTGTTTGACTGCGGCATGCAGGACAGGTCTGGAAATGGCATTGAAAAGTGCATTTAACTTTGTCGCATCTTGGGGCACTCGAATCACTCATGCAGCGTTTATTAGCACCACTCCCTTGTGTTCTGGGACTGGCACATGACCTCAGTCAGTTGGCTTTTCAGGCGGTGCTGCTCTCGTCTTTCTGTCGTTTGTCATGTTCACCTGACATCACCTGACACAATGACATCAGTTGTATGTACCGTGGAGTGTGATTAGGACCAGTATTTGGTTAAAGGGTGCTGCAGGTTTGCAGTTTATAATTAGGGTGTGTTATGTGCGTGTGACTGAACGTGGATGTGGGCCAATGGGGCGTACTTCTTTAGTAATGAAGGATGTTGCATGTGATGTACTTTTTTTTTTCTTGGCCTGTGAATAGCTCACAGGGTGTATGTTCCAGACAGCCGTGGACCAAATTATTCACTGGCCGCCTTAAATAGTTAGTACTGCACATAGAAACGCCAGTGAAAGAAGCCCTTTTAATGGCGCAGCCTGGCACAGACAGTGCACTTAGTGGGAGAACAGTATGATAGCTGGTGGAGACACGTGCTATGAATCATCCCTGATGCTCACACCATCACACTGACTCCACACACAGTGAATAACCCTGCAGTCAGTCAGTCGCTGCGGTCTGGGCCTGGCTCTCTCTGTCTACCTGAGGTTTAATCCTCATTTGGCTGCACTGTGGTTCCATAGAGATGATGTTGCCGCTGCTGACCTCACAATGACTCTCCTGAAACGACGCAACACTCAGCATTTGGAAGGCAAATCTTTGCAAAGTGGGCCTTGTGTCTGATAGATATACAGCATGTGTGTCTGTGTGTGTGTTTATCTCAGCACGTTTAATTGTGGGGCTGATAGTTCCTCGTGAAATGTAGTCATTAGTGAAGCCAACTGTGATTGTTCAATAAATAATAAATACTATAATAATTGTCTCAATATAGGACAAATGTTTCAGTTTGGCAATTGTTCTTTTCCCCTCAAAGTGAAATGCCAACAAGCCACTCTAACACCCATGGCTAAGAAAATGTTTTGTTAATTAGTGTTAATTTATCCACAATAAGATAAGTGAGATAAATCTACTGTGTTTTAATTTTTTGTATCTTCTCTATTCGTACTGTGCAAAGTACTGTATACACACACACCTAGCCCCCCCCCCACACACACAGACACAGACACACCTGTACAGATCATATGTGTGTACAGTGACAGTGCAAAATGTGGTAAAGATAACATGCTGTATACTGTTGCCCAGTGTAGTTTGTTAAACCTTCGGACGGGAAGCTTAACGATGCTTAATAGACTACAGGTGTTGGATAGAGGGAGAGAGTCGTCACTCGTCAGCTGGGTCGAGTGGATGTTTTCTTCTTTTTTTTTTCTTCTTTTTTTTTCACACATGATCACAACTTCAGTAGTGTCTTGTGGTGGTGTTGTTGTTGTTGCTGGAAGCTGTTGCTGAATTAAGGACTTTTCAGATGGAACATTTTGACCCAACATGAAACCTGCATTTATAACTGTGAATGGCTGGTTACTTTAGTGTTACCCCACCCTGAACCTCGTCCCCTATCATCTCCCTTCATGTTTGTTATGAAATAGCAGCATAGATTAGCAGCGTGTCTGGGCGCTGTGACGTAAAATACTGCCGTAGCGCTTGTTTTGCGACACGACGATATAAACGATAGAGCTCATTTTAAACGATAGATATTTTCTATCGTCGATGAGATATATATCATCATATCGCATCATATCACACGGCACACTAAAGTGCCGCGGCACACAGGTTGTGAAACACTACTGTACTGTATAACATACATAGTCGTACTGTACTGCTCCGTACTGTACTGTACTAATCATACTGTACTACACTGTACTGTACTAATCATATCGTACTGTACTGTACTACTCATACTGTACTGTACTAATCATACTGTACTACTCTGTACTGTACTGTACTAATCATATCGTACTGTACTGTACTACTCATACTATACTGTACTAATCATACTGTACTACTCTGTACTGTACTGTACTAATCATATCATACTGTACTGTACTACTCATACTGTACTGTACTAATCATACTGTACTACTCTGTACTGTACTAATCATATCGTACTGTACTGTACTACTCATACTGTACTGTACTAATCATAGTGTACTAATCGTATCGTACTGTACTAATCATAGTGTACTAATCGTATCGTACTGTACTATACTCATACTGTGCTGTACTAATCGTACTGTACCCCTCATACTGTACTGTGCTGTACTAATCGTATTGTACTGTACTCCTCATACTGTACTGTACTACCCATACTGTACTGTACTACTCGTACTGTACTCCTCATACTGTACTGTATTACCCGTACTGTACTGTACTACTCCGTGCTGTACAGTACTGTACTCCTTGTACTGTACTGTTCTGTACTACTCCGTACTGTACTGTACTATACTGTACTTGTGTGTGTGTGTGTGTGTGTGTGTCGCTGCTCAACAGTGCCATCCAGTGGTTTTGCCGAGGCGTTTCAGGTGTCCGTGCTCAGACATACATACATAAATCGGGACACACATATATTGGAGCAGAAGTGCCGCTCAAAAAGTTTCCTCTACGGTCGCTACTAGAGGTAGTAGCAAATGTAGTCCAGGCGCTTTTCATGCACCTGGCAAAAAGTCTCACTTCTAAAGACATTTTGGCACAGACTAAGATTGGCAAAGGCTGTGGATATTGCAGGCCAACAGTATGTGCAAGAGGACGTCAGTAAGCAGCGAAATGCTCACCACACTCTCACTGCTTGTAGTGACAAGTGACATTTAAACCACCCTCTTGACTTTTGTATGCTATTTTGCTATGCTACACATCATCTTACAATAAATGTCTGTGTGTATGTACGTCTGTAATCCACGTAACTTGGGAACCGTTTGCCCCACTGACACATTTGACACACGTTCCAGACCAGCACAGGGAGTACAGTGCCCGCTGTCAAGTCTGTCGGATTGCAGGTTGTCCAGAACCAGCACAAAAGCCTCTGCCCAGGCTCCAGACAGGGCCCAAATGCAGATCACCCCATGATCTCCATATATAGAGCTGGCCTGTTCGGACATCACAAGATCTCCATATATGAAGTTGGCCTGTTCTGACATCACAATGATGTTCTGACATCACAATGATGCGCAACCTCGCCCTTTATTAGCCAATTGATCGCACCTGGCCACCCCCCAATGGGCACTGATCGCCCCTATATCTCCATATATGGAGCTGGCCTGTTCTGACATCACAATTAAAATCATCACAATTGCCTGAAAAGAACTCCATATATGGGCATAAAAGGGACACAGACATTATAACTGGGTGGGGCATGCATTTCCAACTTGCATCGTTCCAAGTAGGCCAGTGCCCAACGGGCACCGCTCTAGTACACATAATAAAGAGATTTGTTGTTCACTGTTGTCTGTTCCAAGCTACCTGTCTGATATCTATTGTACCTGGTGTACAACTGTACACGTCATGCGACAAGACTAAAGATAATCAAAATGTTTGATTTGATTCAAACCGTCAAGATGAGAAAAAGACTGACTCCGTGCATGCAGACTACCACTATCAAGAGGACGGGAGCACATCGTGACCCGACTCGAACATTTGGGAATTTCATCTGTAACAGTTTAACTGTTGAAAAGGCCGGTATAAATCCAGCTTATAGTACAGGTTGTGTGATGTATCTGATGCTGTGTCCTCTGCAGCCCAGGCAGTGCGAGGGAGGTCAGGGATTGAATTACAGCTGCTATCGATTGTTGCCCCCACCACCACCACCACCACCCTCCCACTTTGTGCAAAGAGGCCAGGACAGGAAATGCATGCTCCACTCTGTGGGCTCCTGGGAGGAGCAGCCTCCCCCAGTAATGTCAGGATGGCTCTCTGTCCATCTCGCCTCCCACTTTGTGAATGGAGCTACCGCCAGTAGACTTGCCTCGGCTATGAGGTTATTTGATCATTGGGTGGGAGGGCTCTTGTTTCCTGGAGGTCGAGGTTTTAATGATGTTTAGTTGGAAGTCTCGGGGCCTGGGTTGGGCTTCATTGTCGGACAGTCGCTCTATAATATCTGTCCAGCGTTACGTTCCCATGATGCTGTTCCTCACACATTCCTTGAGGATTGAAGCCGGTTTACACAAAACGGTGTCCTCAGAGCTCTCTGTGTGTTTGTATGTGAACAGGTGTGTTTATGCTGCAGATACTGTGATCTCTCTCCCTCTGTCTCTCTCTCTCTGTTTTTCCCGTAGTTGCTTTGAGTGCAAAACTGCAAAATTAGGCTATGGTCCGATTCCGCTTTTCTGTTTATTTTATTAATAAATATACCTGCAACTCTCAGCCTGTATCAGTGTGAGCCGACATCAGAGTTGGTGCCGGGGCCTGGTTTTGACAAAGCGCACATTTGTATGGTGTTTGTTTGCTGCAAGCTCTGACCGGGTTTTGCATAACTTGTGTGTTGTGAGGGCGCGTCATGTGACAGGGGAGCGGTCGAGGGAGAGAACTGAAGGGATGAAGACAAAGAGGGTTTGTTACAGCGACAGTCTGCTGCTATCTCTTCTTCTCTGAATATTTTGTTAACAAAGTTAATCCTGCTCTTGACCAAGAATTAGTCCATGTCATGTGGATATGTTTAAAGTCTGTACGCGGAGGAGAGAGAGTATGGTCAACACAGGTTAAATAAATGCCAGTTATAACACATACAGCCACAGTGCATTTGGTTTTTCATTGATGGAGCATTGTGTCTAGTGGCTTTTATAATGTATTATGTAATGAATATGACTCCGCTGGGTGTGTTTGTTTTGTTTAGTCCTACAGAGTAGCTACCATCCCTGTCGTGCCCTTCTGCAGGGCTGACGCACAGAAGGATCAGCTGTCCTAACGTAGCCTAGATTCTCCTGTTTGGACTGGACCTAGAACTCTGGGATGTGTGATTTTCATTTTTGCGCACAGATCATTTATTTATTTTGTTATTGGGAGAGTGGTCTCCTGTTTGAGTTGTAAAAGTGCTGCATTTGGAATAGCAGTATTACTTGTTCTGCTTGGCAGCCTGGGCTGTGTTTATGCCTGCTTTCTTTCCTCTTCTCTCTCTCTCTCTCTTTCTTCCCATTCTCATTTCTTTCGCTCACACTGCAGTTGGAGGATGACGCATCATTATTGCTGTGGGGAGCTTACAGGAAGTGTAGTTTTGATAGGCCAGCGCAGAGGCAGCACAGTAGCGGCTCTGACATGCGTTTGCATCGCTGAACCGCAGCCAGGCAACACTGGCAGCATTTTGATGACATCACCCCCCCACCCCTCTTTCTGCTGTTGAAACGAGCTCTCTCTCTCCCTCTGAGAGAAAAGGCATCGGTAAAGAACAAGAGCTAGTTAGAAAGGGGAGGGGATGTCAGTGAGCGAATGGCGAGGCAGAGAGCTTGACTGAGTGAGAGAGTAGCTGACAGCGCTAGCGGGGCTAGAACTCGACACTCAAACACAGGAAGGAGAGGAGAGGGAATATCGCCACGCATTGCCAGGAGTTGTATGCGCGCGTGGGGAGCTCCGCTACTGTGCCTCTCCCACTAGGAGAAAAGTTTCCCTGCCTATAACCCCCCCCAGTCCCCCTGCAGCACAGTGCCGTGTCTGGATGGATCTCTGCACTGGGATGGGGATGAGGGACTCGGTGGACTAGCAAAACGGCAGCAGCAGGCAGCGGGACAGAATTATCCTGTGAAATAGCTGGGACAGTGTTCTTTCTCTGCGGAGTGCTGGACCAGGCAGAACCCTGGACGTCCTCTCTGGGGCTCCATCAACACTGAGCTGTTCCAACTCCCAACATCGCCATGCCACCCTGCGGAGGCTAGAACTTGGCTCCGGGTTGTTTTGGGGTTTTTCTGTACCAGGACATAACGTGCGCGTTTCTCCCGAGGGGGAATCGCGTGTCTTTCGCTGAGTCTTCGTGTTTCTGCAGAACTGCCGGTGGGGGATTTTGTCCCGGTACATTTTTAGTGCCTTTCGGGTGTCTTGTGTATGTGTGTGTGAGAAGCTGAAACAGCGAGTGGCGTCATGCTGAGCCTACAGGATTCAGTCTTCTTTGAGATCAGCATCAAGTCCCTGCTCAAGTCGTGGAGTGGCACCTGTGAGTAAACCCCCAGCAGGCTATGGCATACACACATACAATGTTTACATACCTCACTCAGATTCAGCGCACTTATCTACCGCACGCAGCCAGCAGGCCTGCGCGGCGTCCTGCCTGCTTCCTCGCATGCCATCCATGCATGAAGATTGCTTATCGCCTCCGAGGGGGGACAATGAAGTGCCTATTAATGGCCTTGAAGGCTTGATTGATCATGTTTGGTCCAGCTGTTTGATCAGTATGCAGGTAGTTGTGAAGTTAACTTCCCTTGTTTGGCTGGCTGCCGCTGTGTCCCCTGAGGCACCATGCCTTGATGAGCATCTGCAGATGCAGACAGTGATTACATATAGACACACACACACACACACACACAGACGAACACCCTCACGTTTTTTCCTGAAAGCAACTGCCGCACTAGTCATTCTCTCTCATCTTCACTTTTTTGACTCCTAACTCATTCCTTCCAAATGCACAGAAAATAGCTCTTCAAATCTCATTTTCTCAGCCTTTATTTCCCTTTCATACCCCCCATCCTTATCTCTCTCTCTCTCTCTCTTATCCTTTGGGACCGCTAATGTTTCTCTCGTATTGATCCGTCTTCTGGTTGACTCCTGTTATTATGTCCCCATACAGGCAGCTCATATTCCGACAGATATAAGAAAGGAGTTGCCTCTATTATCCTGTTGACCTTAAAGTCTGTGTTATACCTGGTTGCGCATCGTACGGCGTAATGAAAATAGACGACCTACAAGCTCAGAGCTTGTAGATCGGCTATTTTCGATGGGCGACATCAGGCAAGTTAATTCACAGAAATGGAGATGCGTATGGATTCAGAAGGCCTACCACTTTCTATATCTCTGCTGCGTAGCATCACTCTTTTGTCCCTGTGTTTCAGAATCCTTTATATTATGTCAGTGTATTGTCACATGGTGGCTGCCACCAGCTATAGTGAGGGCACCAAGAAATAATTCCCCATTCAGTTTCCCCATAGACATTTCAAAAAGTATTTATTTAAAGACCTGGTGGCAGCGGGGGCAGTGTCTTGAGTGTACAGGGTTTGATGAGGGCCCAGGTGGGACTCTACTAATAACTTTGGGGCGGGCCCGTCTATAGTTTGAATGGACAGGTATCAGTCAAAAGGGAGACATCGAAGAGGAAGGACGGGTGGGGTAGGATCAACATATGGAATGTCAGAACAGGTCAGCTCCATATATGGAGATGTAAGGGTTTGAGGTCAGATGTAGAGTTGCTGGCCGGCTCTATATGTACAGATCTAGGTGATGATCTAGTCTTCTCCATGTGTGGCTATCCAGGGTTTGATGAGATCAGTGTCATGATCTTCATATATGGAGACGGCCATATTTGGAGCGTGTCACGAGGCGTGATGGACTGACTGCATTACAGTATATGGAGGTGTGACCTGACTGACGGACGGGTTTTGCAGCTTTTCATAGTAATCTGCGACCTATGGTCGCTAATAATAATAATCATCTTTATTTTCCCGAAGGATATTCGTCTTCACAGTTCTGTTCAAACACCCACATCAAAACAGTTTTTTTTTAATGCCGCGATGGCTGAGGGTACAAAACTCCTACTAAAACGGATCTTTTTCCACGCCAAGGTTCTGTATCTTTGTCCAGATGGCATGCGGTTAAAAAAAGCGATATGGAGGATCGGTGTCCGTCATTTGATATTGAAATTTGAAAGTGCTAACCTTGTGATGGCCTTATTGTTCATATGTTCATATATATGACGTAATTGGACGCATTTTCTAATTTGTTAACCGCTAAGCGTATGTATACTTTTTTTAAATAGAAAATAAATGTTTTGTTCTTATTGTCTGTCCGCTAAGAGATTGTTTTGTTTTGAAGCTCTGCCCATGTGACCCTTCCACTTTTCATGCAATCACCTTAACAAAATACTTTACAAAACAAATCACTGGTTTGTAATGCAAAGTCTAATAGCAACCGATCACTGCCAGGTTAATTAGACCAAGCACAGGCAAAGCCTGATCATGTACTACATGATCATCATTCTTTGAGACAAACATTTTATCTGAAATTAAATGCGGGTGATTGATTACATCATTGACAGAAGTCCAAACAATTGGAACAGTCTTATTGCAATAGCAAAGTTTTACCATCCATTATTACAGATTTGGAAGAATTCCACGCCCACACATACTGTATTTGTGCACAAATATGTGGACAACTGGCACACAACTTTGTGCGCCAGTTCAGGTGGCCAAGTCATACACCGTATGTGTTGTATGTGGAAGTGCCGTTCACGCCTGTGCTTTGTGGCCGTGATACGTCACTGTCTTTACCTCTGCGTCGTCAACCCAGCGTTGTGGGTTCTGCGACTACTGGCCAATCACAGCACGGCTTTCCTACACCCAGCTTTTGCAGTTCTCTCGCTCGGTGAAAGTGTGAAAGCCCTTTTCTGTATCGCATCGAACAACAACACTACGGACACACTAGGATTCTCTCTCTCTGACTTATTCACGGAGAAACACGGAAACAATACGGTCAGTGGCCAAAGACACATCGCTGTCTGCCTTTGGTCAAAATGTACGGTGTGTGTGTGTGTCTCACTCAGACACACAATATTCACAGAGAACAACACGGACCGCAGGCGCAGGCGCAGGCGCGTGAGATTTTAGTTACTAAAAATCCCAAGAGCACAAAAGAGTACAATGGCAGCATGCTTGCTCTGTCCCTGATAATAACACTGAGGCTATGCCAGTCTGCCAACACTGCTGACAGAAAGCTTATCAATGAAGGACTTTCATTGATGATATTCTCACCTCACTTAAGAGGTCGATTCTTAAAAAATGGCTTCTGAATCCTAAAAGTTTTCTGAAAAACATATAAAACTGTTTATGTCAGTGGTGCTCAACCTTTTTCATGTCAAGGACCCCCAGAATTATCTGTATTTGGCCGCGGACCCCCATCTGAAAATATGGTGTTCCAGGGACCCCCCAGAGGCAAACATTTGACTTAAAAACGTTCGCTCTGAATGAATATATATTCAAAGATTTGCACTATTTTTCTAAAATTACAGTTACAAGCTCGTAGCGCGGCAAAGAGTGCCACGCTATGAACAGCTGGGATGGCATTATTTAACACTTGCTTGATGTAAACTCCTATGATGTGAAAGCTGAAAGGCTGTCCTTATATAAGAAAATAACCACTTTGTTGTAGAGAATCACATCACATAATGGGATTTCCCTAGGAGTATATGAATGACGTTGTTGCTGAGGTACAATTACCTAATAGGCACTATTTAATTAAACGATAACTAAAGGCCTATAATTGCAGAATACTTTGCATCAGCGTTCAATAAGATTACACTCAAATCAAATGGGATAACTCCCCTAAGTCGGATCTCTAAACCAGTATTCAGACAGAGTAAACCTCCAATCGGCTACTAACACTCTTGTATTGTTCTGTCACAAACGGTTATTCTATCCATATATATTCTTTTACTTTGGCAAACTACCGACGACCCTGGACGGCCGTTTCTAACCCAACATACAGTTCTCCCTAACACATTTGTGCTTTCTCTTTACATTTTTTTGCCTAGAATGACTTGACAAAATAGGCCAGCGTTGCAGTGGTTAATCTAAAAACGTCATGGATGCAGCGAGCAGTGAACCATTTGCATATCTCTTAAATTCAAAGAGAAAACTTCACTGAATTAAACAAATAAAACCAGTGCAGAGATTTGACATAAATTGACTCATTTGAAAATATACCACTGTGGTTAATATTATTTTTGTTTGTTCTATATTTCTTTGCAATGCCATTGACATTCCCAGTGTCTGTTCATTTTGTGGTGCTGTAAAGTTGGCTACTTGCTGTTGCAGTAGAACAAGCAACCGTTGGGTAAACAGCTTCTTTTTTTGCCCCCTTTTCTCTAATTAATGGCCCCATAGCCCCCCGCCCCTATCCTGTGCTGGTTGCCAGTTCCTCTGCTTTAGGCCTCTCAAACAAAGGGCTAAGGCCTAGTTTCAGCGACTGTGTCTATGCCGTGAAATCAAGAGGGTTTTATTTAACTCTTTGGGTGTAAGAACAGTTCACTTCTTACACTTTCTTGAGTTAAATGAACACTCCGGATTGAGGATTCTGCTGTGTATCCTGGTTTGCCTCAACCTTCCTCCATCCGTTGTCTCAGCGTCACGCTCTTTAATTTTGCTTGGCACATTATTAGATGTTCGAGAATCCGCCTAAATGCCTGTGCAAAAGCACATCAATTACACTTTTTTTGACTTGTTTTGCACAAGAAGTGTGCAAAACAAGTATAATCACACGCGCGTTATGCATGAAGGTCCTGGGGCGGAAGCCTGTGTTTTCATGTGGGCTTGTTGCTCGGGAGCCTGTGTTGTCGGTTTCATTCGTCAGTTTTGTTTCACCTTGTATCTCCTGGGCTTGGCACACTAACCTGGAAGAAGCCACGGTGAAGTGTCGAGTCGACCAGTAGTAACTCGTTGAAGTGTTCACATGTTAAGACACTGACTGAATTGCCACACAGTGCACTCTAGCCGTCTAACCTTTACTCACTTTAATGCATTAGAAGTGAATGAAAATGCATGTATCCAACTCTGCATACCAACTGTGTGTGCGTGTGTACACCATTGTTGCTGGTTGTTCTGAGAGCGGAAGTTAGCAGGCCTTGGGGAGGGCTCTATTTTTACTGTGACGAGGTGGAGCCACTGCTCTACGAGTTGTGTAATCTGACTGGGTTCTGTGTTTCTGGACCGGTGGTGTCTCTGAGTCTGGGGGGTCTCACATGCTTGGCTGCATGATATTGTACCTTTACAATAGAACAACCCCTAGACTCCTTGTGTGTCACCGTCAAAAATACAATCTACATGCGTTGAGAGCTTGGATCAGTCTTTTTATTGTCTTCTTTCTTTTCATTTTCTTTGCAGCAAATGGTCCAGAATTCCAGGAATCGAACCGAAGGCTCGCTGTCAGGCAGTCGAGCCCATGTATTTTGCGCCCTAACCACTCTGCTAGCTATCAGGTAGCCCCTTTGAGGATAAATGAAGCCATAGAAATGCCAGTGTTCTCATATGCAGTAGGCAGCTGAGTATGTTTCAATGCAGAGATGGGCATTCAGTGAGGAAGGCCTGCAAAGGAATAAAACTGGAGGTTACAGCTGTACTCTTCGAGTGCTCACCTGCAGTACCTGATGTTTTTGTACTTCCCCAAACCACACTTTTATTGTTCCGTTCCGTGTGCTATATATTTGAGCCGTGTATTGAAAATTCTTTGCATGCTGTATTTTCTGTGCATACTCTGCAGTTGCCAAATATTCAGGACAGACTTGCCCCTTGGGAAATTATGTTTTGAGAACTATGGGTGCCCGCTAGCCAAGTGGTCCGGGCGCATGCCACATTAGGCTTTGGCCTGACAGCGCGTCGCGTGTTTGAGTCCCGGCGTTCATGTCATGACGACCTTTGCTGCATGTCTCTCCCCTTCTCTCTCTCCCCCTCTTTCCTGTCCATCTTCACTAGATACTATCAATGAAGGCAGAAAAGCCCAAAACAAATCTTTAGACAAATCCGGAGAACCATCACCCTTAACCCATTCAATCCAGGAAAGCATCTGTCATTTTAGATTATATTAGCTATAATGTAGTCTCTTTTGGGTGGAAACCTCATATGTGCAAAACAATTACTTTTCAGGGTTCAGATTCAAAACGACAAGCTCAGACTGCGTTGCTTCGTGCCGCAATTCGAGCTGGAAGATCTGATACTTTTGATGCTTTTGTGATGCTGTATTTATTATTTATGAAAATATGAATATAAGGTTTCTACCTGACAGCGATCATATATAGGAACATAACATTTTTCAGAAGATTTAGAAGACATTTTTAGAATCACCCTCGGGTGTAAATGGGTTAAGCTATTGATTGATTGATTGAATACTTTATTTGGCCGAAATGTAAACGATACAGAGTACAGTCAAATCACGTAGTCCAAAAGGATATATCGCGGTCAACGACAAAAAGTCCTTGCCGTCTATAATAAATGTGTACTCCTAGTGCTTCATTGTTTTGAAGCGAAGACATATGTAGCAAGCACTCTTGTTTGAGAGCCTGTGTGCTGAGTAAGCGTGCCTAGTCATTGCACCGCTGGCAGCAGTCAGTCACACAGCTACTGGATGTCACTTCATGTTCCTATTTCATGCCACAAAGCTACTTCCTGGTGCGTCGGGTCGCCCATGATGGGCCTGCAGCAGTGCAGCTTTTCCTGAAAATCCCCGGGGAGAGAAATTCAGCTATGGGTTAAAAAGCCTGTTTAGCTGACGTCAGTCCCAGAAAGGGGTTGGGACATTATTTCTGCTTTTGCATTGCGAATGAGGAATGAAGCATGAGCTGAGAGTGTGTCCCGCAGACACCCCCAGCCAGGCGGCCACCCAGTATGAGGGCTGTCTCTAGCCTCCAAGGTTTTTTAGACCAGTTGCTCAGATTTGTGCAACGAGGTCAGTTTAGGGAGGGAAGGGTCGGTTTTTGGCACGTCACAAATGACTCCCCATTGAGAGAGAGCAAGACAGAGAGAAAGGCAGAGAAATGCAGAGACTTGGCCAGGGAAAGGATGCCTTGCATTTTTTCCCCCTCGCTGTGTTGTTGAGTGGAAAAATACAAACAATGTTCCTTCCCTGCGACCCGCTCTCTTGTCCGTCTGTCGGTCTGTCTGTCTGTCTTTCTGTCTCACTACTTCTGTACCCACGGCCCTAGAGAGACAGGAGTGAGAGAGACAGCCGGAGAGGGAAAGAAGGAAGAAGGGTGGTGGGGGTAGAGCAGGGCATCACAGAGTAGTGATTGGCCGTGGCGAGCTGGCTATGTGACATAGCTATGTGACATCACTGGGTGGGCAGCTGGGGTGTGTTGAGGGGGTGTTTGGGGCGAGGGGGGGGGGGTGTTGGTGAAACACAGTAAACAAAGAGGCAAATGTCTGAAAGGCTCACTGTGCTTTCTGGACAGCGTTTTCCACTACGCAATAACAGTCACTCCCCATTAGTCTGCCCCCTGACCACTCCACACCCCTCACCCCTCTTACTATATTCTGTAACACTCGCACTGTGCCCCCTGCCCTTATTTACTATAAAAGGTTTTCACAGAGAACGTTTTCCTTGTTTGATTAATTGCCCGAAAAATATATGTTTTCCCGAACTGTTTGTGTCATGGCTTGACTTCAGTACATAACTGTGGCGATAAACCGTCATAATTTTTATTCGGAACAAGACAGATTTTTTTGTGCTTCCGCACTGCTGCGAATGAGTGCACACATACGGGAAGTGGGAACAATTACAAACAAACAACACAGGTCAGTGTGACATGACATGACAAGCCAAGTACCTGCAGTGATTATTAGCTGCTGCCAACTAGTGGTAAGTGGACGTACAGGATGAGGCTGAATAATTGACAAGGCTGATTGGAAGGCTGCGATGCAATTCAATACTACTACTACTACTACTACTAGTACTACTACTACTACAAATAATAATAAAAAACAACGATTGAAACACGTATATAAGGCCACCACTGACCACACTTTATCTTTAACTTCTCACTTCCTGCTTAGCTTCGTTATATATACTGTAGGTTGTACAGTGCAATCCTGCATAACTTGCTTTCAAGTTTAAAAACGTTGTTCCACTTTTAAATGCGGCTTAGTTTGCATATTCCCCCACAACTTTATTCACCTGCACAGTTATGTAACCCTAATCATTGTTAGACCCTTGGTGTTTTGCTCAAAGTCGGTTGCTGGGTGTGAACATCTTCCCTCATTATTTTTGTTATTTTTTTATACTGTGGTTCAGCTGCAGCACCTCGCTATAGAGCGTCGCAGTCCCGCCCCCTCGAGAGACCCGGAAAAGAAATCGCCGTTCATTATTCTCATAGACATTTCGTAAAGTATTTATTTAAAGACGGTTACGCCGCGGACAAAGCCAACTCGAGTCGTGACAACTCATGACAACACAAACAATATTTTGGACCAAACAAATAATTAGAAAGAAGAAAAACAACAAAAAAAGTGTTGTAACCTGCCGTTTTTTTCTTCTTTCTAATGATTTGTTTGGTCCAAAATATTGTTTGTGTTGTCATGAGTTGTCACGACTCGAGTTGGCTTTGTCCGCGGCGTAACCGTCTTTAAATAAATACTTTACGAAATGTCTATGAGAATAATGAACGGCGATTTCTTTTCCGGGTCTCTCGAGGGGGCGGGACTGCGACGCTCTATTGTCTGAACTTTTTCTGGAGCATGCAGAGGTGTTGCTCTTGACAACCAGGAAGCAACAGAATGAGGGTTGTTACTGGGGAGAGCTGAGGCCAAGGGTCGTTTTGGGCTGACTGGGAACAGACCAAGTCCCCAGTGAGGCTCTCCAGCATTGAAGCACTCGGCCCTAGTGGTTGGAGTGTGAACTGCAGGCGGACCCGTGGATTTATGACGAGGAAACCCCGTGCAGCTGGGGTTTAACATTGAGCGCTCGGTTGCCCTTCCGCATTTGACCACCAACATTTGGTGGTCAAATGCGGAAGTAGACGGTTCTTCCGGGTGCTTCAAAACGCCACTGAGCAACTTCCACTGAAATGAATGGCGGGGGGTGGGGCTAAGGCTCCGGTTCAGTCTATCCTTTTATTACTCTATAGAACATATGGACATACTGAACTGGTGCAGAATGCTTTCCTCCTGCTCTCTTATGGTTCTTTTCAACTACAAAGAGTAAACCCAGAACCTTCCATAACACAGTGACACTTTACAGAAGCTATTCTGTTTACATTTCTATTATACCCAGAACCACCCCTGAAGGTGAGAAAAAAACGTACCTTAAAATAGCAAAAAAAAAATCTATAAGCATCTATACAACATGTAGTGGCCCCTGCTTCATGTCTCTCAGCTAAGAGGTCCATGGAGTGGGGGCCCCTGCTTCATGTCTCTCAGCTAAGAGGTCCATGGAGTGGGGGCCCCTGCTTCATGTCTCTCAGCTAAGAGGTCCATGGAGTGGGGGCCCCTGCTTCATGTCTCTCAGCTAAGAGGTCCATGTAGTGGGGGCCCCTGCTTCATGTCTCTCAGCTAAGAGGTCCATGTAGTGGGGGCCCCTGCTTCATGTCTCTCAGCTAAGAGGTCCTTGGCCTGAAAGACCCTGTTCTACCCTCTGGACCCTGTTCCTGGTCCAGAGACCTGCAGGGTCCTCAGCTTAATGGCATTTAATGTTTGTGTTGGCACCATTATTTTTACATCACCATTACATCACCTAATCAACATGAGTTAATATATTGGTGCCCCTCACTTCACATGGGTGTGATTTTCTTTTACGCTAGATGTAGCAAGCTAAATATTTGCTACACTATCAGAGTTAAATTAACTCTGAGTTCTTTCCTGTGTAGATTAGGGACCCGGAGAAAAACATAGAATCTAATGCATATCGAACAGGGGGGTTAAGAATCACATATTTAAAGAAATATCGGTGGGTTCTCCTGGTGATCCCTGCAAGAATGTGTTACAGGAAGCCTGTGTCAATATTGAGAGGTGCTGCTGTGCACATATACAGCTCTCGTCTCCAGCTGTGCGTGTGCGTGTGTTTGTGTGTTTGTGTGTGTGTGTGTGTGTGTGTGTGTGTGTGTGTGTGTGTGTGTGTGTGCGTGGCTGCGTGCAACTGTGTGTGAGTGCGTGCGCCTGTCCCTCCCACTGAGTTGTGGGGGACTGGGGGTCACCTGTTCCCAATCTTGGCAACTTTTACATAACTGTGGAAGCGAGGCAGAGGGCGGCCTTCTGTTGATCACGTGGAGGCAGTGTTCCATCAGTGTTCTCAGGACAACCCCCAGCTCCAACAACACATTTCAAATTCAATGATTTCGGAATGTTAAAAAGTGAGATGACACGTTTTTGCTGAGTCCGAAACTTAATTTGTTGTTGGGGTGGGGGGGAGGGGGGAGGAGACTGACTGATGGCCGCCCTACTATTAGATTATGGTGTAATACATCCCCCCCCACGGTGTGTTATCGCTGTATTGCAATATTGCAGTAACCGCCCTGCCCATGTTGGAGGAATGGACTCTTGAGTATACAATATTCTGGAACCAGAGGGATTTGTTTACATTTGTATCATGCAAATAAATGAATGTGAATCAGAGTTGAGCAACCAAAATGGAGAGTTAAAGTGGTAGCTCAGTAGCCTTGTGGTTAGAGTGTCCGCCCTGAGACTGGGAGGTTGTGGTTCGAACCCCGGACGGGTCATACCAAAGACTAAAAATGCTTCCCTGCTTGGCACTTGGATTGGGGTAAGTCCCTGCGACATACCAGCGTCATGTCCAGGATTGCGCCCTTACGCTAAGGAAAATAGGCTCCTGCCCCTATGGTCCCCATGGCTCTGCAAGGCTTACCTAAAGGGGACCGTTGCACCCTGGGTGGTGACTTTCACTATTATTGATTGACTTATCTTATCAAAACTATGCCAGCCAGCCAAGGTCACCATTGTTATGAGATTTATTACCTTCATCAAGGAAGTGGGACGGTTGTGGTGTTTTCACCGGACTCCTTCCGTTTTGTTGACCAAAGAGATGGTCAAGTTTGGGTCGAGTGGGTCAGAGTCACAATCAAGGTCAAGGTTCGTCTGATGGTGAAATTATTCGAGAACGAATTGATGGGTTTTCATGAAGCTTGGAAACCGAAGAGATGATTAACTCTATCAAAAAGGTCCTAATCAACGGAAAGGTCAGAACTACATATCATATCTCAGGTTGAATGTCATACCTTCCTTGACAATTAGCCTAGCATGCAACAATCGTTCTAGTTTGTTTTGTGTTACTAAGACCTTATGTCAGATTTATTATAATTAATTTGATTTAAATGCATACTTTATTATGTATTTATATTTGTAATGTGATGCGTTTTTTGCTTGTAGATCTGATATTTTCAAACATTTTAGCATAAAGCCTACAACACACCAAACTGGTGAGCTGGGAACAGCAGAGGCTCTGATTGTCTCGTTGATACGTGGGTATTTCCAGCTGTAGTCTCAACATCAGTCCAAAAATGTCAATTTCACGGCGTACACTTGTAGGCTATATGAAGAACGGGGTGTAGAGGCTGGATTGTCCACAGCACACAGATTATATATAATCTGTTGTTGTTAATATAGTCATGGCCTTTTGTAATGAAGAAATGTAGATGCACTGGTGTCTCTGATTGAGGAGAGGACACCACTGACTCTTTAATATTGTGTCTCTGATTGAGGAGAGGACACCACTGACTCTTTAATATTGTGTCTCTGATTGAGGAGAGGACACCACTGACTCTTTAATATTGTGTCTCTGATTGAGGAGAGGACACCACTGACTCTTTAATATTGTGTCTCTGATTGAGGAGAGGACACCACTGACTCTTTAATATTGTGTCTCTGATTGAGGAGAGGACACCACTGACTCTTTAATATTGTGTCTCTGATTGAGGAGAGGACACCACTGACTCTTTAATATTTCAGAAGGGCAACCATGTGGCAAAAGGAGTTTTTACTGCTTCAAAAATAATGATATATTTTGCTGAAGTCAAAGTTATGGTCAGTGAATGATGTTGGTGGTCTGGCAAGGGAAGTACCGCATTGAAAGTTTCTGTACTGGTTTTTGTTAAAAGAAGTGACATTTAGGCTGATTATCCAGGCAACTGGGAGGAAACATTTACTTGGACATTTCAAAGCATTTGGGATTTTTTTTGTGGTAGCTTGTTATTGTTGGCTAGTCCGTCAAGCACATAATGGCGAAGTCTCCTGTTTGATTGCAACTAGAGACCTGTGAGACCTTTCTCTATACCGTCCTATCTGAATAAACCATTTAATCACAGGATCCCTAGTGTCCATTCTGGCCATGCCATGCCATGCCATAGGTGAGAATTCAGAGAAAATAAAGGAGAGGAACAAGTACAGACCACTGGGGGAGTATATAGGGTTTAAGAGGATGATCGATTGAAACCTTTGTATCCAGAAAATGTTTTTATTTTTTATATATAATAAGTTTAATGACAAATTGACACTTGACACAAGATTACGTCTTCCTGAAAATGTGGCAGCCTCTGTTGAATGGATAGGTGGTCAGGGTGGCCCCTCAAGTGCTTGAGTATACAGTATGGGTTACACATACTGTGTATAATATGTTGGACCAACAAGCGTATCACCCATGCTGTCATGCATGCATGCGCTCTTGCCTCTTCATTGTATCTTCTTATTTACTGTCAAATGAAAATTTTGGGTCGTTGGGTCGGGTGGCAGGGTTAGTGTTTGTCTTGTAAGTTTGTTTATTTTCCCCCCAGAAAACTAGAAGGGTTCCTTTCTATCACTGACTGTTTCTTATCCTGTGACATTCCTTCAATAAAATACAATTATGTGAAAATAGAAAGAGCCACGTTGTGAGCTTGTAGATCTGCAACATTATATTTCTAAAAATTCGATTAACACCCCTACTCCACACCTATACATTTAGTACTAAACATCCTTTGGGCTGATCACTCATATCCTCTCTGATCTCCTGTAATATCTCTCTCTCTCTCTATCTCTCTCTCTCCCTCTCCCCACAGCCTCGGCACCAGTGAGCACCACCGTGAGTAGACGCCGAGCCCCCTCCTCCGTCACTCCCCTCTCGTGGGAGAAGCGAAACGCCGCCATCATGTCCAGCATCATCATCGACCCTGAGCTGAAGCCTGGGGAGTTCGTCATCAAAAGCCTTTTCGCCGAGTTTGCTGTGCTGGCCGAGAAGAAGATCGAGGTGGTGATGGCCGAACCGCTGGTGAGTAGAGACACACACAGGTCATCTTTTTTATTTTTTTCCAGTGTATCCACTTTAGTCTACTGTACACGTTGGTAGTAGAGCTGCTCAGAGCCTCTGTCTGAAGACCAAAAGCTTAATCTCCCCCAGCCAAAAGGGACTTCCCTCTTAGGCTAGCGGTTTATTGATTGATTGAATAGTTTATTGAACATAAATGTAAAAAACAGCAACAGAGTACAGTCAAGTCTCAGTCCCAAAGGGATAGCACCAAAAAAGGTGCTTGTGGTCTTGTTTCCATTTAGGCCCTATATAGGTTAAGTCAAGATGTTTGGCTTTAGTGCTTCTTCCCACGTGGGAGACCTGAGTTCGAATCGTGGGTGCTTCATTTTCCCAGAATGACTTTCGGCAGAGTTTGCACTTCGGGTTCATGGCTTACTGTAGTGACTAGTGACACAATCAAGGCACAAAGGGGATAGGTAACAGGTAAGGTAGTGACACAATGAACATGGCAGTGTCATTTTAATTGTGCGTGTCATGAATGTTACGCTGGGGGATATTATAACATCTGCTGGAAGCTGTCACCAGTCCTCACGTTGTTAGGCGTCTCTCCCTCCATTCAGTCATCTTTAGAGTTCTGGTCGCTTCTCTCATTCCACATCCACCTTTCTATCCCTCCTTAATTTCCGTTTTAGCTGGGCTGCTGTTTGTCCAGCGGGGTGAGGTGTTGGCTGGATGTTGACGGAGGGGTAAATGACCCCGGGGGGGGGGGGGGAGGGGGTCCTCATAGCAGGCCTATCTCACTGTCATATTCTGCGACATCGTCACCGCCAACACTGCTCTCCCATTTCACCTTTCTCCTCGCCCTCCAGGCCGCCCGACACCACCGACATCACTGCGCTGTTATGAGAGGAATCCATTCTGCCCCATGACTAGCAACTGACCCTCTCCTCTCTCTATGTCTGTCTGTCTATGTCTCCCTCTACCCACCCCACCCATTCACACACAGGAAAAGCCCCTGTCCCGATCCCTTCAGAGAGGGGAAGACGCACAATTTGATCAGGTGAGTCTAGCAGCAATAATTTAATGGAAAACTTCTTGTTTGTATCTTCGGACTTATACTTCGTTGCATGCCAGAGTCACATGCTGAAAATTCCCGATCTACAAGCTCACAACGCATCGTGACACGTTGTGAGATTGTACACGTTGCAGGTTTGTATAATTCCTCTATTCCTACTGTACCTCAAGTGTATGAACCCACCACAACCTCCCCCCCCCCCCCCCCCCCCCCCCCACACACACACACACGCACACACACCCCACCACCCCAAAACACCCAATCAATCCCCTACTCAATGGTCCATCTGTCTCTCATCTCTGACTGGTGCAGAACCCCAGAACAATGGGGCCGCCCCGTCGCAGCAGTGCTTTGTTCAGCACAAACACAAAAAAAAAAAAAAAGCCAACGAGGGTAGCGAGCTATAGATCCAGCTGCCTCCATTGTGAGCGAACGAGGCAGAAACAAGAGAGAGTGTGGGCAGAGAGAGAGAATGTGGAATCGCTGTGTCATCCTCAGCAGTAAATCAGCACCGGGTGCTGGAGTGTGTCGTCCTGGCGCCGTGAGGTCAGAGGGAGCACTTGCGTAACTCTAACTCACCCAGCATCCATCACCCTGCACCCACCAGCGCACTGTGCCGGCCCTTAAACACACACACATACAGTACGTACACACGTACAGCGCATGTTGGAGGTCGGTTCACCTCACATCGCTTGCAATGTGCGACCGGATGTCGGTGTCTCCATCTAAAGCCGATACGATGCTCGTTTCCTGTGTTCTTCTTTCGACCCTTCAGTCACATTCCATCAATTCCACCTAGGCTATAGCGTTATATTGTCTGTCGGGTGGAAACCTTTTCAGGAATCAAATAAAATTAATATATAGCAAAAGTATCTAAACACAAAAAAACCAGTTAGAATATGTAGATACAGGGACGAAATGTTCTTATAATCGTCGTGGGGGGAATGTAGAAAAACTAGAAATCCCCTAAAATCATCAAGGGGGCTCGAGCCCCGCAGCCCCCACGTAGTCGTCGTCACTGTGTAGATATGAGGTTTCTGCCCAACAGCAACGATCTATTTCACGGCTACCGTATATCATTCCTTAACACTGCTTTTTATGGCTCCGCTTATCCGGTACAAGTTAAAGCTGATTTATAATCGGGCCTCATCATGGATGCGATCAAAGTGCTGATGAGATGTTTTGGAGCGGCAGAAAAGCCCGGCAAGCGGGTGGTGCAGCGAGCGCCACTCAATAGGATATCAGGAGCACGCTGTGCTCGACATGTCATCCGACACCACACACACACCCCAGGCCCAATCAATAGCTCCAGTATGTCACCCACTGGCCGGGGTCACCTCTGCTCGCCCCTGTGCGCTGCACCCTTTGGCTCTGCACCTTTCATGAACATCACAGCTGGGGAACAGTTCACACCGTGCTTGTGTTTCATATCATTCTTTGCTTAATGTTGTATATTTAATAACTGATATATAAGACCGGTTATATAAGTTTATAACCGTGTCTGAAGGGTAAGCTTCGATGTTTTTTAGATCGCATGCCGTTCTAGACAGATGCTCTGTATTTTGTTGACATGGTATCCTAGTTACTCCGAAGCACTAAATTGATCGTCTTTGAAGTCTATCGTCTTTGCAGTCCATTTATCCCATTATTTGTTGACTAGGGTTGATCTCTAAATACCCCTGAAATAATAATATTCTAAATAACTAAGTTGTAATTGTAAGCAACATTGTTGCAAGATGTAATTAAAATATGATACATAATTCATTGTAACGCATACAGGGCCCTATTTGTTGTTTTGAGTGGCCGAACAGTATTGGCCACACCTCCAGGTTTTACGTTATGTCATAAGACATGGTACTTAAGACACGCAAAATAGGGCCCACTGTATCATATTGGAGAATTCGATATATTGCTCTGCCCTTACCGTTAGCTGGTGCTCATTTAAAGCCCAGGAAGTCGTCTAGCCCAGACTGACAATGGATGTCCAAAATGCCTGATCATTCCAGTTAAATTGATTCAGATGTCATCATAATATAAAATCAGATAAAAAAACATCACAATCATGCTCCAACTCTACTGCGATAATAGTGTTTGCTCTAAAGGTACACTAGCCGATTTTTTTTTCAATCTGAAATCTGATAGCACCACACACTACAGGATAATCGGAGCGGGGCAGAGCAAATATCAAACATTCTTGATGTTGATCGGGCCGATCCTGATCGCGCTTTGAGCGGTCGGGCACCCCCCGAGTGTCTGCCCGATTATCGGCTAGTGTAAGGCCACCTTAACTTTCTGGAAGTATTGACAAGGCTCCATGATCTGCCATTGTTGTAAAAACAATCAAATGAATCGGTCCGTTGGTGTGAATGGAGTTGTCACCTCTCTCTCATTACTTGGCGCTGGGCTAGCCCATTTTAACACTTGCGATGTTTGTTTTCCAGTTAATAAGCTCTATGAGCTCAATAGCGGAACACTGTTTGCCCTCCCTGCTGCGCACGCTGTTCGACTGGTACCGCCGGCAGAGCGGCACTGAGGACGAGTCTTACGAATACAGGCCTCGCTCCAGCACCAAGTCCAAAGGGTAAGGCTTGGTTCTATAGTTAAGCATGGGCGTTGCATACCAAAAATAGCCAATCTACAAGCTGTGAGCTTGTAGATTGTCTATTTCAGGTGTGCGACAACCTGCATGCAACTAATTATACATCAGGCATGAGGCTGTCCTCGTATAGAAATCACCTCAGTGATTTTGGGTCTCAGCATTATCGTTTTTTTCTTCAGTGTTGTTGATAATCTGTCTTTTCTTCCTCTCTCTCTCCTCTCTACAGAGACGAACAGCACCGGGATAAAGACTACCTTTTGGAGCGGAGAGACTTGGCCATAGATTTCATTTTTTGTTTAGTTTCAGTGGAAGTTTTAAAACAGGTGAGCAGCTCGCTGCATGTCTCTGGTCTTGTAGCAGCTCTGTGCCAACACAGTAAGGCACTACATTATCACTGATACATGTCTCTGGTCTTGTAGCAGCTCTGTGCCAACACAGTAAGGCACTACATTATCACTGATACATGTCTCTGGTCTTGTAGCAGCTCTGTGCCAACACAGTAAGGCACTACATTATCACTGATACATGTCTCTGGTCTTGTAGCAGCTCTGTGCCAACACAGTAAGGCACTACATTATCACTGATACATGTCTCTGGTCTTGTAGCAGCTCTGTGCCAACACAGTAAGGCACTACATTATCACTGATACATGTCTCTGGTCTTGTAGCAGCTCTGTGCCAACACAGTAAGGCACTACATTATCACTGATACATGTCTCTGGTCTTGTAGCAGCTCTGTGCCAACACAGTAAGGCACTACATTATCACTGATACATGTCTCTGGTCTTGTAGCAGCTCTGTGCCAACACAGTAAGGCACTACATTATCACTGATACATGTCTCTGGTCTTGTAGCAGCTCTGTGCCAACACAGTAAGGCACTACATTATCACTGATACATGTCTCTGGTCTTGTAGCAGCTCTGTGCCAACACAGTAAGGCACTACATTATCACTGATACAAACATAAACGAGTGGTGGTGTTTCTCAACGTGACGGGGGCCGTTAAACTGCACCTTTTCAAACCGTGCTGACGCATGAGGTCGAGAAGTTTTGGGGAGATTCGAGACCGCCCTTGGCAGCCAGATGCCAGCTTATCAAAAATGTTTGTAACGCTTCCACATTCGGGGCCTTCCTCTCTAGGGGCCTGTCCAAGGGTCTCTCTCTGAAATGTTTTAATGTTAATTAACTAATTGACTAATTGATTATCAAAACATAATCAAAACTTAGTCAAATAACCAATCAATAATCCTTATTTTGGCCATGGCAAAAGGCTCTTAAACAGTCAAATACTAAATTGTTTTATTGTCAAATGTGCATAAGATACTGTACGTAGCAACATTGCAGACAGTAACATTCTTCTAATAGTATACAGTATATACAGTACACATGTCAAATATACATAATAAGGTACATGGTCAAAATAGAAATAAAACAAGACAGAATTAGAGAAACATTTCAACAGATAAAATATCATATTGCAGTGGTTCTCAAACATTTTCATGTCATGGACCCCCAAATTCATGTGCATTTGGCCACGGAACCCATTTAAAATTGTATGATTTTATGCCAGGGACTTTCATAAAAGAAGATTTGTCAGCCTTTTTTTGTAAATAGCCAATCTATAAGCTCACACATAGTGAGCTTGTAGATGAAATAAGTGTTTACGCAATTCATCATCATTTTGCTGGGGACCCACTCGAACCCCTTTTGGTGTTAGCATTATGTTATGCTTTAGCTATTGAAAAATAGCAGATCTACAAGCTCATAGCGCGCCACCGAGTGGCGCGCTACGAGCTTGTAGGTCTGCTATTTTTGAAAAGTCGAAGAACGACTGACATAGAAACATAGCTTTTTCAGAAAACTGTCAGGATGTAGAAGACATTTTTAGAATCTGATCTCAGGTCAAAATGGGTTAATCAAGGACCCCTAAGGGTTCCCAGAACCCACCGTATAGCGCTGAGAACCAGTGGCATAGCAATAGCATTATACTGTACAGTGTTCTCAGTGTTCTCATGCAGGCAGAATGGTAAACAGTCTGTGTCAGGAGCACACACCCTCCTGCAGGGCTGTCTTCTGAATGTGTTCCCCGGTCCAGGCTCTGGCCGTGTCCCTACAGCACACACACACTTCATTCCAAAGCACACAGCAGCCCTGGAGACCGGAGCTCCGCTTGTCCTTGGCACAGCTTGTGTAGGGAGGAGGAGAATGAATGGTAGCGAAGAGGGAAGCATGAAGGGGGAGTATCAGTGCTGCAAAATAAGACTAATGATTTAATGCCTGTGTCACAGATTCCTCTTCATCCAGTGCCAGATGGTTTAGTACACGAAGTTCTCAACCTGGCGTTCAAGCACTTTAAGCATAAAGAGGGGTGAGTGTGAACACACACACACACACACACACACACACACACACACACACAAACACATACGTGCATTGACAAACGCACAGACAGTCAACAGACAGTCAACAGACAGTCAACAGACAGTCAACAGACAGTCGACAGACAGTCGACAGACAGTCGACAGACAGACAGACAGACAGACACACACACTCTCTCGCAGAGACACAGACACACAAATGCACACAAACCCTGTGAAATGGACATGGCGTTTAACCACTTACAGTATTATTTGTCGTACGACAGTATTGTGTGGCAAAAAATGCCGATATACAAGCTCACACCATTGTGAGCTTGTATATCGGCTTTAAATATCGGCTTTAAATAAAAGGTATTTGTGACTAGGCCGGTCATTGATGAACTTATCAAACATCACTTAATCATTCACTCACTCCATTGTGGGTGTGGCTTTGTGACAGGGGATGTGCATGCGCTTTATGGCTGTTTGGATAGAGTGCTTTTTATGGCCCATGTGTGACTTTATGATCCGTCCACATCATTAATGCCTCTTAAAGAAAACACATTGGCTCTTTTTTAACTTGTTCACCACACTGCAGCACTCAGCCAATAGGTTCCTCTGACTAGCTAGGGTTGGTCCAATCATAACGGCTCTAACTGTTTAACCCATTTTGAGCGGGAACCCCTTTTGGTGGTTACATACATTAAATACGTTATAATTTAGCTATTGAAAAATAGCAGATCTACAAGCTCATAGCGCGCCACCGAGTGGCGCGCTATGAACTTGTAGGTCTGCTATTTTTGAAAAATCGTTAAAATGTGCCTCAAATCTTTCAGAAAATTGTCATGATTTAGAAAACTTTTTTTTTTAATTTCGACGTCAGGCCTGAATGGGTTAAGGTATTTTTAAGTTGGTTGTGCCTCCAAGCTCATAATATTTATTTATGTAGCAAAAAGTGTCCTATTAATTCACGGCTATGTAAATAAGGAAAAGACAGGTACGTGTCACTTAATTGCTCTGGCAATTCCAGCTGGCAGATTTGTCAGGCACTGGGAGGCATACTGGAGTTTGCAGTTTGATGGAATGCATTGAAGTCGATGAGAGCCAAGCTAACAAGCATAATGCATAAACTACATTTGAATCAGTGTGACCTTTGTTAGATAATTGGTTCAGGAGAATAAAAGACATTTCACACGTTATCTTCCAATCTCTTGTTTTATCGACATGCACATTGTTATTGTCAGATAGTCTTGTCGGAGTGAATACTGCTGAGGCAGAAACTTAGGGAGCCATTTTCGTCAGTGCCTTTAATACCTCTTATCCCTAAACTTCTTGTTCAACTAGCCGATCAATCGACATGTGAGCTTGTAGATCGGCTATTTGAACTATTCCAAAATTATTTTCACAATAGTAAAAAAGGAAAAGCAGTTTAGGGATATGGGGTAAGTCAGGCACTGACGAAAATAGGGCCCTTAGTCTGTGCTCTTTGGATACCTCAATACAATGATATTGTGTGCCGTGCACATTGTTGATCGATAAACAAGAGATCAACGCTTGATATGTCATCTCTAATTATACTGACCTGATCTGATGAGGGTCTCAATCATTAAAGATGTTTATTCTAAGCTGGTCCAGCCGACTCCCATTTACTTCAATGCATTTCCTATAACTTACAGAGTTCCTCTTTGCAAATCCAAACTAACCGTGACTAACCGTTTAAAAGAGAGGTAGTTGGGAGATGGAAAGATGAATGGTGAATCATTTTCCTTTGACATGGATATTTCAATGTGAATAATTGTATATGACAAGCAGCCCTGCCTCCAGGCCAGCCAGTATTAGAAACAGACTAGAGCCAATGGTAGACATTGTATGATGTTGAGGAAGGGGGGTGGTGGCATTGCAAAGATATTGAACATTCCTCTACTAGTTCATAACGTGATAACAACATTCTTCCTGATCTACCAGGTACTCCGGCCCCAACACGGGAAATGTGCACATCATCGCAGACCTGTATGCCGAGGTCATCGGCATCCTCACGCAATCCAAGTAATCTTCTGCTTTTCTTCTCCAAATTCTGCCATATATGAATAGCCTTCTGCGACATGTTGAAACGTAAGTGTATCACATTCACTGAGTGTCTTCTTCTTCAGGTTTCAGGCGGTAAGGAAGAAGTTCATCACAGAACTGAAGGAGCTCAGGCAGAAGGAACAGAGCCCCTACGTGGTCCAGAGTGTCATCACCCTCGTCATGGGCATGAAGTTCTTCCGGGTCAAAATGTACCCCGTGGAGGACTTTGAGGCCTCCTTTCAGTTCATGCAGGTAAAAACTCTAGCGACATGCATAGCGTGTGCTCCAAAAAGCACGCGCTAGCTTACGCCGAACTCACACCAGCAGCACCTCGCCTCTTTCTCACTTAACCCATTTTGGGCGAGAACCCCGTTTGGTGTTAGCATTATGTTGTGCTTTAGCTATTGAAAAATAGCAGATCTACAAGCTCATAGCGCGCCACCGAGTGGCGCGCTACGAGCTTGTAGGTCTGCTATTTTTGAAAAATCGAAGAACGACTGACATAGAAACATAGCTTTTTCAGAAAACTGTCAGGATGTGGAAGACATTTTTAGAATCTGATCTCAGGTCAAAATGGGTTAACGTCTGACTCAAAGCTTGGGTTTACTGCCCGAAAACGGCAGAACCAGAAGCTCACAGCTTCATACCCTGCTTAAAGCTCTATAAATGGGGATTCAATCAGGTAGATGACTGTTGGCTAATCACCTCCACGTATTTGCTCTCAACTGCGCCGTAGCAGAGGAACCTTTACTGCTGCTGCCCCCTTTTGTTGAAGCTCAGCAAGCTCGCCGTTGCGCTGCCTCATAAAGCCAGATGAATAACGATCACACGCCACCATACATTGCCAAGAAGTGCGTGTTTGTCTGTGTGTGTCTGTGACTGTGTGCGTGTGTGTTGCGGACTTGGCCAAGAGCTGTGAGCGGAGCAGTGGCTCAATACAGCAGTAAAAACGCTGGCTCGATGCGCTGCTCATCTCAACATGACGCTGATTTGACCACCTTGTTAATGGAAGATGTCTGGTAATACGCGGTAGTTTACGATCACCTCTTCTATTCCCTTTACATCGCCGGTTAGCGGCCATATGTTATCTGTCTATACGACCTGCAGAGCAAATTAATGTACCGTCGACAGTCTCCCAACATAAAGCAGACTGTAACTGCTGTATGTTAAAACTAAAATGTCTTGTCACTAAGACTTTGAGGAAAAACAAATCCCTAGATTTCGGCTCATTTTAAGAACAAATTGTGTTCTCCTGTTTCATGGCTCATTTCATGGCATCATAGATATATTAATGCACTGTAAGAAAAAAAGAGTCTACAAATGAAACCAAATGGCGTCATTATTAGTCAGACTTGCCTGTACAGTACGTGTGACCACTTTGATGAATTGGACCAGGAGATTGTAAAATGTTCCACTCATGTGTGTGTTCCTGTGTGACCACGTCTCCTTCCCCCTCCAGGAATGTGCCCAGTACTTTCTGGAGGTCAAGGATAAGGACATCAAGCACGCTCTGGCAGGTCTGTTCGTGGAGATCCTCATCCCTGTTGCTGCTGTGAGTTCCAGTGCACCTCCACCACCCGCTGTGTTGATTGATTGAATACTTTATTAACATGATTATTAAGAGTACAGGTAGTACAGTCAAATGTTATGCTAAAAGGATAACACAAAATCCCCAGGGGGCTTGTTTCCATTGTGGTCCATTATACTCATTGCCCATTGTACTGTCCATCTGGACGTGTTCAGTCAATGGGAGTTAATCCCATCCAGTCAATGTGTAACATGTTGAGTTCAACCCCTCCCCTCCATCCCCTCCCCGCTCTCTTAAACCCCTCCCCTCCATCCCCTCCCTGCTCTCTTCAGGCGGTGAAGAATGAAGTCAATGTGCCGTGCCTGAAGAACTTTGTGGAGATGCTATACCAGACCACCTTTGACCTTAGCTCCAGGAAGAAGCACTCTTTGGTAACCCCATCTCACTTTTTCTGTCTCTCTGTTTCCTTTTAAGCCAACCTAATCTCACCAGACGTTCATAGATCTCCGCCGTCATCCGTTGACATCTAAAGTTATAGGGGCTATTACTGGCTGGAAACAATTTGGAGATTACAAATAATATCTATTTATAAATGCACCACGTCTCTGTCTGTCTGTACTTACGTGTGTACGTCTGTAATGCACCTAACTCGAGAACCATTCCCCCCATCCACTTCAAATTAGACACACGCGTTCCACACCCCCAAAGGGAGTGCAGTGCCCGGTGTCGAGTTAGTCGGACCCACGGTTGCCCAGAACCGCCACTGGACCTGATCTCCATTTATGGAGCTGTCCTGTTCTGACATTATTCTGACTCCATATATGCATGCCTGACAAAGAGCTCTATATATGGGCACAGATAATAACTGGGTGGGGTATGCATTTCCAACTCAAAAGGCCTCTGCCAAGGCACTTGTCAGGGCCCAAATTAGCCAATTGATCACACCTGATCACCCCTAGATCTCCATATATGGAACTGGACTGTTCTGACATCACAATGATGTTCTTATCTGCATAGACTCCATATTTGGGCATGCTTGACAAAGAACTCCATATATAAAAGGGACACAGACATGATAACTGAGTTCCAACTTGCATTGTTCCAAGTAGGCCAGTGCCCAACGGCCTACATTAACTCTTTGCATTAATAATAATGCAAAGAGTTAAGGACAGTCCTTCATGTTGGGACGTTGATATGATTAGTTCTCAAAGCTGTGGTTTTAGCTTTATCAGCATGTTTTCTCCACTGTTCTAGTGTAGTATTATCTTCGTTGAACGTAGATGTCACCTGACATATTGGTGGGCGGAGATCTCTGATAGGAATGTGATCCTTTAGGAATTTAATGATTCCGGTTGCTCAATGTTGGATCCGCTTCCGGATCCCAACCCTACTCATTGATCACACGGCCATGCGGGATTAAATCCAGTCTCTCTCTTGGTGATCTCTCTCTACTTGCCTTTTGGTTGGTTTTACGCTAACAGCATTGCTCTCCCTCCCCCAGGCTCTGTATCCTCTGGTGACGTGCCTGCTGTGTGTCAGTCAGAAGCAGTTCTTCCTCAACAACTGGCACATCTTCCTCCAGAACTGCCTCTCACACCTCAAGGTACAGCAGCAGAGCCTCATCTCGTACGCCCACTCATCACGACAATTCCACTTTCGCACGCAACGTTTAGCGCTGTGATTGTCCAAGTGGGGTCCGGTGACCCCCTCAAGGGTCCGGTGACCCCCTCAAGGGTCCCCAGCAAAATGATTTCACTAGCTAGAAAACATTTTAAGAATGACTTTGCAGATCATAGGATTCACTTCCTCCACTGTTATCCCCTCACCCCCCCAAGTATGGGTTTTAACCCATTTAGACCCGAGTTAAAAACATTCACTTTGAAAGAATATATATTCAAAGATTTGCACCACATTTTTACGATTTTTCAAAAATAGCAGACCTACAAGCTCGTAGCGCGCCACTCGGTGGCGCACTATGAGCTTGTAGATCTGCTATTTTTCAATAGCTAAATTATAACATAATGCTTAAAACACCAAAAGGGGTTCCCGCCCAAAATGGGTTAAATCTAATCTAACGAAAAAAATGATCTATATATATATTTTTCAAATGGCTGTCTGCAGCCTCATGCTTATCAGTTTAGGGTCCCTCGACGTGAATCACTGGTTTATCTTCTTCTAAATCAGTCATTCTAAACCTTTCTATTTCGAAGGACGCACAGTTTGATATGCATTAGGCCACAGACTCCCATTTGATGCAGTTTGTATCTGTTGGATCACAATCTACACTGCAAAAACCTCTGTTAATTCACCTCTGACCTTGTCCTGTACAAATGGAACATTTGGTTCCATTTTACAGTCAGGGTTACAGACCTGTAAGCGTCCATTTTGGTTCTTGATTATCAGTCATTTAGCTGTGGGGACCCACTGGGAACTCCTTCAAGGACCCCTATTGGTCCCCAAACCCTTTGTTGAAAACCAGTGTGTGGTACTATACTGTACCACACACACTGTAGCCTCGAGGCCAACGGATATTGTTAGAGGACACTGTATACACTATTTGTGAAGTGCCTTCACTTCAAGAATTACATCATTTTCAGATTTAAATTAACTACATTTTTCCAATGCATTTTGGAAACACTGAACCTCAGAGGTCTTATGACTCATGATATGAAACCCTTTTATAGAACTTCCTTTTATCCACAGGCGGCGTAAGCAACACGCGCTCGCTTAAAATAGAACCCTAGTAAACACCTACACTATTGTTTCAAGTGCCCTAGTTAAAGCATATAAATGCACCAGTGAGATGATGGTATTCCAGGTAAGTTGATACAGTATTCTGCTCAATACCGCTTATAGCACAAATAGTTTTTATGTCTTTTTCAGCGGGTGCTCCAGTGTTGATTTCGTTATGATGACTAAAAGCAAGACTAAATATATTGGCAATTAAGTAAACGAATACAAACTACAACTAAAATGTTTAGGAGGGACTAGTGGAGAAGAAGTTGTTTCATGTTTGGTTGCATGCAGGTGTCTCGTTCAGAAAATAGTTATCTACAAGCTCACAACATGTCACAGCAGTGACAGCACGACGTGTTGTGTACTTGTAGATCTGCTATTTTCGGCATGCGGCCAAGTATAAACTAAGGCATTACAACGCCATCACGGCCCGCTAAGATACATTTTAGTCGACTAAATGAACTGTATATTTAGTCGACTAAAATCTTATGATATTTAGTAAACTAAAACTAGACTAATACTAAAACATTTCAGAAGACAAACATTTTGACGGGAATGGAATTCTATTCAAAATACTATGACTAAAACTAAATCAAAATTTGCTGTCAAAATCAACACTGGTGTGCTGAGTGCTCTGTGGTTCACAATGTGCTTCCCTTCCTTTGGTCACCGGCAGCCAGACCTGGACAGGAATAGCTCATGACCTGTTAATAACCACGGGCAATTTGAAGTCAACTCATGCAGGATTTGCTCTAAACTATGAAGCCCATTCTATTCTCATCCCTGCTGACCGCTTGAGAAAGCACCACCTCTGGCGGTCATTTGGGATGCATAGAACCATAGCTACATTCGGAACTTTCGGTTCATACCCGAGTTGCGTACAGGTGTCATGCACCAGAAATGGCAGATCTACCAGCTCACACAACACGTCACATTGCAAAGTGGTGCGAGCTTGTAGATCAGCTGCTGCTGTTGCACGACACTGGCCTGCAATGAAAGTATGAAGCTATATGGTCAAATGAACTGTGAAGATGACCATTAGTGCCACAGCGGCTGGAAGCTGCTTCTAATAATTACAGTTGGGTGCCACCGATATTGTCCCTTATCATTTGACCCATTTAGGCCTGACCTCAAAAAAACCCAGACCTACAAGCTTGTAGCGCGCCACTCGGTGGCGCGCTATGAGCTTGTAGATCTGCTATTTTTCAATAGCTAAATTATAACATAGTTTAAAACACCAAAAGGGGTTCCCGCCCAAAATGGGTTAACTGTCCTTTTGCGCAGATCACGCAAACCTCAGCAAAAAGAAAAGGACAATATCGATGGCCTCCAACTGTATGCCCCCTGTACTCTGCTTCTGATGGCTGACTGACCAGTGGAATTGTTCCCTGTCAGAGCATTTTCTTGCAGAACACTTTTCAAGACTTCCCCCAAATTTTGTATTTATAGTTCGGTTGGAACAAAACAAACCAAGTGGATGATATGGTTTTACAATGCTGATTGTCAAATTATATCCAACACTAGGATACCGGAATTCCAGTATTCTGCTAATTCCACAACGATATATATATTGAAGGTGAAATGAATCCTACACCTTTTATATCGTATCAAGAGGGTCCTCGTCCTCCAAATGAAGGGTATCTCACGTGTCACATGCGAGATGTCAAGAGCTATTTTTGACCCAGGCCTGCTAATGACTCCTTGTAAACCAATCATCACGAACTGATCAAACCGATCCCTCCCCTTGTGCTCTACCAATCACAAACGGATCAAACCGATCCCTCCCCTTTTGTACTAATAAAAAACCAATCAAGCCGATACCTCCTCTCGTCCTCTACCAATCATATACTGATCCCTCATCCTCTAGTGGAGCACTGTGTGTCTGGAGTCTCTTGCAGTGGTGGAAGAAGTACTCAGATTCTTTACTTAGCAATACCACAATATAGAAGAAAAGTTAATGTTCTGTATTCTGAGTTGTACTTGTCTGTGACAAGTGCAAAAGTACAAGATATTGCTTAAGTGGTTAATGCATGTTTTGTAATAATAATCTAAATCTGCAAAATGGCTAGTAACTATTAACTAAACCTGTCAAGTAATTCTAGTGGAGTACAAATTACAATATTTGCCTCTGAGATGTAATGGAGTAGAAGTATAAAGAAAATACTCAAGTAAACTACCTCTGAATTGTACAGTAATTGAGTAAATGTACTTGGTTACTTTCCACCACTGGTCTCTGGTATGGATTGACCCTTGGGTGACTTGGAGTGTGTGTGTTGTTGTTGTTGTTGGACATATTGTGTAATTCTCTCTGTAAGCTCCTTGTGTTGGGGATTCCCTACGGTGTTGAATGGCCCCTCTGTGATCTCGGGACAGTGATTTCGTCACATTGTTCTCCTCTACACCCCCCACCCCCTCCACTGTGATTGACACGGATTCCTCCCTTATTGATCACTGTGATCAGTGCCTCCTGTTGTGGTGATTGATTTGTTGTCTTGTGATTCGCTCCCGATCGTTGTGGGATTTCCAGGTTTTAGCAGGTTTAGCCATTCGATTTTTAACCCTGTGAGGGCTCTCGCATACGTCGAGCCGAAATGTCTTTGACGCTTTTAATTCAGCGGATTAAGTATTCCTTACAGTATATCCACACAGGGTTAAAAAGAATGCCAACATGGATCAGGAGATTGATTGGACTGTCGATTTAACTCTGGCCCTACACTGTGAAACCCTGAGTGTTTATTTAACTCTGAGAGTTATGTAACATGTGACATAATGTCAACTCTCAGAGTTGGATGTAGGGCTTCTTGTCTTCAAACTCTTGCATGCACACATTCCATCGTGTCGTTCTCTTCGTCCTGTCTGCATCCTGTGCTTTGTGTTCTGTCTCCCTGTGTCTGTCTGTCAATCAATTTACTTGCCCCATAATTAATGCACTTTTTAAAATTATTTGCTTTCACACAGTTAGAAATGTTGCCATTTATCTGTGTTCAAATGCAGTTTTTCATGTGTTTTTTTTGTAGTGTAGCAAAATCGGCATCGTAACTGTAAACAGTTGCAGTTAAATCCACACAATTCATCTCACTGCCAAGACGGTGGCTGATTGACGTGCTGTTAAAGGAAAAGGAAAACCTTATTGATTATATGGGTGTAGCTAGTTATTCTGATCAATCAATTCAACCAATTATACAAATAGCAAACATGTACCGTGAAGTCCGATAGGCTGCAATAACTAATTTCATCCTGTTGTCGCTGTTATAGGCAATTAGTAGATTTACAAGATTGTTGATCTGCTTTGTTTGATCTTCTATGTTTTCGCACCACACACCGCTGTATTAGGACAAGTATAACATAGAGCATAAATGGTTAACCAGATAAATGGATTTAGTCGATTATAAAAATCTATTCAAATGTCGATTCATTGAAAAAAACACAAAAAAAGATAAAATAACCGTGCAAGAATAATCGATGACTGCAGCCCTAGCTGATTTTCAATCTAAATCCCATTGTTTTGATGCGAAGTGCTCAATAATACGTTTGATAAAAAATGGCAATTTTATGTCGTGATATCGAGTGTGCAACGCTCGATATCATGAAACAACACTATATTATTGATCCTCACATCAGAAAAATGACTGAATTAGGTTGAAAATCTGTGGTTTTCCTTTAACATTGGCAAGAGTTGCGACTGCTCTCGTCATTTGTGTTTTGTTTCTATTGTGTTCCGTCTCTCTGTTCTCCATGTAACCTGCACGTCTCTCCCTCCCTACACCTCCCCACTATGTCTCCTCCTGTCCTCCCTTTATTTTGTGTTTTTCGTTTGTCCCTCTCTGACGTTCACTGGCTCCAGATGCCATCTAACAACAGCATCCGAAAGCAGATTGAGACGTTGCAGGTGAGTGTGGGGCCGATGGCAGTGATGAAGGGGCCTGGGTGGGTCGCCCTAGCTTGCCTGGCTAAAAGTAGGCCAGTGACGGGCCTCCTCCTCAGTGACATAATGACATCTCAGAAAGAGTCACTTCATTATGGAGAGAGAATAGAGGAAGATGCTTCCTAGTTGCAAATATTTTCCAGATTGCAACGTGGCTTTGTTCTTTTTCCTCTCAGCCACTCTGCTTTTGTGTCTCTGCATCAATAGCTTTGCTGACCTGTGTGTTGTCGCAAAGTAGAGCACAGTGCTGTTGTTTCTGTCAGTAGAGTGGACACGCGCACACACACACACACACACACACACACACACACACACACACACACACACACACACACACACACACACACACACACACCCTCTCTCCCTGTTCCTAGAGAGGTTCCTTGATCAGAGATCACAGGTTCATTTGGATATCAAGGTGTTTGGTGTTTTTGCAGTCTGCTCTCTCAGCTGTGCGTGTGTGTGTGTCTGCGCGCGAGTGCACATGCGTGCCTGTGTGTTTATGTGTTTTAGAGGTAGTACAGTCGAAGACCGTTCCGTCCTGATCTGTTATCGAGTTTCCCCTCTCGCCGCCCCGCGTCTCCGCATTCACGTCTCCCGCTGACGGCGGGGAAGGGCACAGCGGCAGCTTTTTCAAAGATTCCATTGTGTCCTCCGCAGTGTGTTTACACTGGACTGTACACTGTGTCTGTTTGTGTTGCACTGGGGCTGCTTGCCTCCTCTCTGCGGTTCGGTCCAGACGGTGACCGCTCTCCAGACATACAGCACGGTGCTTAGCTGTCCAGTCCAGCGTAGAATGCCGTCTAAATCACACTTTCAATCACACTTTCAAGATTTAAAATAGCAGATGTACAAGCTCGCAGTGCGGCACGAAGTGACACGCTGGGAGCTTGTAGATCTGCTATTTTTGAATAGCCAACACCAGAGCCATAGAGTAAGACAGAGTTACGACAACTGTTCACTTCATGGAGCCAGTCCAATTGCGGCCCTTCTCCATAGACTTCTATTGGCGAAGAGCATTGCGAACAGTGACAATGTCCTGGACCGGAAGTTGGCAGAATGCACTGGACTCAGGCAACAGCCCAGCTTTAATGGTCTTAAATCTTAGATCGTTTTTTAGTAATAGTACAACATGAACATTACAGAGACTTTAGTTGTCACTGTACAATACTTATGTTGCACACATGACTAAAACTGCTGATATTTGCGCCGGCCTTTGTTGCAAACAATGTATTTCAAACTCCAGCTTGTCACTGTCCAGGCTGCATGAACAGCGATCGAGCGCTCTGTTTTCTGCCCCCTCAATGTCGTAAGGTAACTCTGTCTTACTCTATGGCTCTGGCCAACACAAAATCTAAAATGACACAGATGCTTTCCCGGGTTTAATGGGAGATGCTAAAGCCTGATTTCTGCTTGGTTGCACACGTTGTCCCAACACACACCGTGCGAGCCGCTACACCAGTGCACACGTTGTCCCAACACACACCGTGCGAGCCGCTACACCAGTGCACACGTTGTCCCAACACACACCGTGCGAGCCGCTACACCAGTGCACACGTTGTCCCAACACACACCGTGCGAACCGCTACACCAGTGCACACGTTGTCCCCCACACACCGTGCGAACCGCTACACCAGTGCACACGTTGTCCCCCACACACCGTGCGAGCCGCTACACCAGTGCACACGTGGTCCCAACACACACCGTGCGAGCCCTCCCACACACACTGTGCGAGCCGCTACACCAGTGCACACGTTGTCCCACACACACCGTGCGAGCCGCTACACCAGTGCACAACCAAGTACAAGACAATCTTTAGTTGTACATGAAATGCCTGTACGCTACACCATTACCTCATTGCAGCATGTATGCACCCTTCCTTTTAGACGAGAGCATCGTATTACAGAGTCAAATCGAACAATACCCCTGAAATCCAGAACAATATATAGTTTCTGCTGGAATTAATAGGCTAATATGTTATTAAATTACACTTTCAGGGCCAGGTCCTGGCTTACAAAAATGCCACCCACTCTCACACTCGCACAGAATCATTTGAATATGTTGCCCCCAGGTTTTTACACAGAATGCACCCTTCTATCATTTCTTAACTTTCCTACATTACCCCTAAGGTCATGAGAATCATGCATTTCAATAAACCAGAAGTTTAGTTATGAACAGAATTGTGGCGAGTTCCATCATCCATCAGTGAGTCATACTGTATGTCTCCTCCACTGCAGCTGAAAAATAGGTTTTGCGTTGTCCATGATCAGCAGCTCAGAAAGACATTTAACTACATCAGACCTCTTCAACCCATGTATCCCAAAATGTTAACATAAATAGCAGATGTACAAGCTCGCAGCGTGGCACGAAGGGACACACTGTGAGCTTGTATATCTGCGTTTTGAATAGGCAACGCAAAAATCAAAAACGACACAGGTGCTTTCCCGGTTTCAATGGTTGTCATCTCACAGGTGAGTAATGACCAGCTGTAATATGTCGAGGTTCTTAATCTCGTGTCTCCCATCGGCAGAACAAAGATCCCAAGATGTCCCGCGTGGCGCTGGAGTCGCTCTACAGACTGCTGTGGGTCTACATTATCAGAATCAAGTGTGAGAGCAACACGGTCACGCAGAGGTCAGTGCTTACTAATGCAACGCATCCTCGTGCTTCATCCATGCACCGCCATGCGACATTGTCACACACTAGAAAATAACCAAGATACAAGCTCACAACGCATTGTGAGCTTGTAGTTTGGCTATCTTTGCCACACGAGTGACACGACACCGTCATATGATGTAGAAATGGGGCTTCATGTATCAGATGCTGTGGAAAGGATGTGATTGTTCACCATGGAACACGTTCTCTCTCTCCCTGTTCCCCCAGCCGACTACTCAGCATCGTTTCAGCACTTTTCCCCAAAGGTTCTCGCAGCGTGGTTCCCCGGGACACGCCGCTCAATATCTTCGTCAAGATCATCCAGTTCATAGCTCAGGTACGGTAGGACGCCCGTTGTCTGGTTACTTGGATTGTGAACAGCTGAGCTTAAAACTGAGGATGAACTAAAACAATTGCCGGTCTGTTCCTCACACAGGAACGGCTGGACTTTGCTATGAAGGAGATTATCTACGACCTGCTGTGCGTGGGGAAATCTCACAAGACCTTCACCATCAACCCAGAGGTAAAAAGTGGAAAGATTGAATCCATATCATATGTATCCATATCTCTCTCTCTCTCTCTGTCTTCTTTTTGTTGACACTAGAAAACAATAATGGAATAAAGATTTTCCATCAGTGAAATGAGCGCTGCTCTTGGCTTTTGGGTGGCACAGGGGTAAACAAGCTGTGCCCTCCCTGTGAAACTCTTCTCTGTCGGGTGAAAAGAAGCAGCTGGCGACGTCACGTGTATTGGGGGATACAAACAGTAGTATACAGCAGAGACTCAATGGGAGATTTAGCATAACGACTAAACGGGGACTGTTCTCTCACCAAGAGGTCTTGTCTGAGTCTATTTGCCCGTGTGTGTGTGTGTCCTCAGCGGATGAACATCGGCCTGCGTGCCTTCCTGGTGATTGCAGACAGCCTGCAGCAGAAGGATGGCGAGCCCCCCATGCCGACCACGGGGGTCATTATGCCATCTGGGAACACCCTGCGCGTCAAAAAGATCTTCCTCAACACCACGCTGACTGACGAAGAGGCCAAGGTCATAGGTAGGCCTTAGTGCTTTCAAGACGCCTGTCTTGTGTGTGTCCTGTGTCTGTGTTTAATGGCCGCTCCAATGCATTTCCGATGGAAGCCCATATGGTTTGACCAAACATTTTGTTTTATGGGGGGGAAGTGGGCAGAACACATCCATCAAAGCTGTGTTCAGACACAACTCAGGTGTCAGACACAAGGCCATCTTGGAAACTAAACACAGTATAAACAGTGGGAGAGGGGTGGGGCCGAGAAAGGCCCTTATTCCCAACAGATCCCCAAACCTGTTGTTATTTGGGAGCGCTGGTTTCAGTTCAGTCAACCTTCTCTTGTGTGTTGGCTGGTGAGATGCACCCTAGTGAGACAGATATATACTTCACCCCTCCAACAGTATTGCGTGCTGAGAACAGCTGACATATAAGGTCGCATCACGGATGCTGCCACTGTGAGCTTGGAGTTCTGCTGTTCTCGGCCGTTCTCTGGGCACAACTCCTTCGCACGGCTGGGTATAATTTAGGTTTGAGGGGCTACAGCTGTGCGATCAACCAGCCGTGATCATCATAGGAAGCGCTCCCTCTGCGACTGGAGATGGGGTTTTGGGGGACAAATGCTTTGAGAATCGCTATTATTGTTTACACAGAAGTTGACACAACATAAACCAAGGTATATATTTCAAGAGCAAGAGATCACAGTAAACATCCACCCTAAACCACCTTCCACACTGGGAGGAAAACAGCATCTGAAAGTTTGATGGGATGCATTGTTCCCCGTGAGTACTGTGACCACTTTTACATTGCATCTAATGAGCGATCGGTTTCTTTTGCCCCCAACCTGTGTGGTCCGCACACATACAGGTTCTTATCAGTGAGACGTTGTGTACTGGATAAATTAACACTTTTCGGCTTTTGCTGTGTGAAATGTAATGACATGTATTTAATAAATGTTTGCAGGCATGTCGCTGTACTACCCACAAGTGAGGAAAGCCTTGGATAACATCCTTCGTCATCTGGACAAGGAGGTGGGTCGCTCCATGAGCATGACCAACGTGCAGATGTCCAACAAGGAGCCAGAGGACATGATCACGTATGTTAACCCTCTACCATGCTTGAACTGTCTAGTTCCCAGGGCTCGTAATCCAGAATAATGCATAATCCATTTGTCGTGTTCCAGGGGTGAAAGGAAGCCGAAGATCGATCTGTTCCGGACGTGCGTGGCGGCCATCCCCAGACTGATCCCGGACGGCATGAGCAGACAAGACCTCATAGAGCTTCTGGCCAAGTAAGAACCACTCCCCCTCCTTCTGTGCCAGGGGTTGCCAAATGTTTTCAGCTCGAGACCCAACAGAGGAAGTTGCTGTCTCCCCCCTGGGACCAAACATTTTAGTCACAATAGCCCTATTTCAAAAATAGTAAAAATAGTGTCTTTGAGCTCATAATATGAGCTCATAGACACTATTTTGCAACACATATTATGTGTTGCAATGACCAAAAGCGTTACTTTTGAGTAAATGGAAAAAAGAACCTGTGTTCTACTGGATCCAGTGTGGTTATTTAGTCACAAGCTCTTAATACTTTTCATTGGTTCAATATTTATAAAATCCCACACACAGAATAGCTGATCTACAAGATCACATCATCACATGTCACATCGCGATGCGTCGTGAGCTTGTAGATCAGCTATTTTTGATATTTGTGACTAGCAAAGTACGGCATTCATTTATGATAAAATATAAAAGACATGGAAATGTCTTTTATATGACAATGATGTGTCATCTGATGGTGCTAAAATGCACAAATCCAGGATTAGAGTCAAGTTTACACAAGACATTTATAAGAGTATTCAAACAAACTGCAAAAGAAGCACATTATAAAGGGACATTTGAATACGATTAAAGTTATTTAAAATAGTATATAGAGTGTGGCGTTACAGTGTGCAGCACAACATGAATGAGGAATCTCAATAAGAGGTAGTTAAACCAGAACAGAGAGTTGTAGCAGACCTGCTCTTTTCTGTGACTTTGTTCCAGATACTGTATGTGGTACATAAAGACTGAATGCTGCTTAAGAAGGTGGTCACAGACAGACACGTTTATCTCTACGTGGCAGGCAACTTGGATTGTAATTTAAACTAGCACGGAATGTTTGTAAATGTAATGGAAATGTATGAACCACTTAACTCCTATTCATATTGGGTCTATACTCTATACCAGGGGTTCTCAACGTTTTTGGCCGGGGACCCCCGGAAATGCTTTGGCAATGTCTCGGGACCCCCGCCCCGCCCCCTCCTGACCCCCAATATAAATTGACTGCTACAATAACCTTAAACCATTTTGGGCGGGAACCCCTTTTGGTGTTTTAAGCATTGTTATAATTTAGCTATTGAAAAATAGCAGATCTACAAGCTCATAGCGCGCCACCGAGTGGCGCGCTACGAGCTTGTAGGTCTGCTATTTTTGAAAAAAAGTGAAAATAAAATTTAAAAATCTTTTTTTTTTTTTTTTTTTTTTTTTTTGAAAATAATTTGGGGACCCCCTAAAATAATTTGGCGACCCCCCGAGGGGTCGCGACCCACGGGTTGAGAACCCCTGCTCTATACCAAGGGGTCTATGCATGGTCCCATAGCGATGCTAGGGTTCATGTGGCCAACGACAGGTGTAAACGGGCCGGTCTCTCTCTCTCTTCCAGGCTGACCATCCACATGGACGAGGAGCTGCGTGGCCTGGCCTTCACCACCCTGCAGGCCCTGATGGTGGACTTCCCGGAGTGGCGCGAGGACGTCCTGTCGGGCTTCGTCTACTTCATTGTGCGCGAGGTGACGGATGTCCATCCCACGTTGCTGGACAACGCCGTCAAGATGCTGCTGCAGCTCATCAGCCAGTGGCGCCAGGCGGTCCAGATCAGCAGCAAGGTGGGTCCACAACCAGTCCACACCTGGGAGTCCTGGGGGGTTTTCCAGGGCCATGGTCTTTGTGCCCCAAGGCACAGCAAAGCGCAAGTCAAAATATCAAGGCACACCTGTGCACAAATAGCCTCTGTAACACATGGTATTATTCTTATCACTGGGCAAATAGGTTTTACTACTTGGCCACTTGAACCCTAGTGTCCCTATTCTGGGAGCAAACATTCAGTGATAATAGCAAATCTACAAGCTCACAAGTTGTGAGCTTTATAAGCTCACACATATAATAATTATAACATCTGAGCACCACTGATATACAGTAGAACCATAGGTTTTTCAGTAAACTCTCGTGATTTAGAAGACATTTTGTAGCATCATGTGGTCTCGTGGGTCTCCATGTGTTAAGTCTGTGCTCTGGTGTCCAGCAGGCGCCTGCAGGCAGCGGCCCGTCTCTGTCCCTGGAGCGAACCCCTCTGCTCAACGTGCTGCACGTGGTGGAGGGCCTGGCGCTGGTGGTGCTGTGCAGCTGCCGGCCCGCCACCCGCAGGCTGGCCGTCAACGTGCTCAAAGAGGTCCGCGCCCTGCACACAGCGCTGGGCCTCGCCAAGGTAAACACAACCACATCTACATCCTCTATTTCTCGCTCTCTTTTTTATAGCTGTGTCAGGTTTAATTGTGAATATATACTGTATGCATATATATATTTTTTTTTCATGGTAACATTGTTGTATTTGTAACAGTACTTTTTCTGACCTTTTTCAATCTCACACCCTGACAAATGACAGAAATGTAGGGTAAGTCTTGTTGTTGTTGGTGTTGTTAAAATAAGTGTTCAATTCATATTCTGTTTGTTCATTTGTCTCTCCAGCTCTTGATTAAACAGAAAATGCATTTTTGGTCAGGATACCACTTTTAGTGGAACTGGAAGTGATGGCACAAAGAACTGAGCAGACAAATTGCACATTATAAAATGTAATGTGTTGAAGATTGACCACCTGAAGATGTATGTTCTGTTTATTAAATGGCTGGAGAGACGGGGAGACCCCTGTTACTGAACAAACACTATACAGCAATGATTACTATCAGAAGTGCTTTAACCTTTTAGCAAAAAACGAATTATCACTTACCCTACCTCTAACACTTTTAAATCACCTCTGTGTAGTCTCTTGCAATGTGTACTTAATGCCTGTCTGTCCATCTTCCAGGGGGATGAGGAGTTGGCCATTGACGTCATGGACAGATTAAGTGCATCGGTGCTGGAGAGCTTCATTCATCTCACAGGAGCTGACCAGGTAAAAGCACACACACGCACGCACACACACACACACACACACACACACACACACACACACACACACACACACACACACACACACACAGTGCGCGCACTACAGAAGTGGTTCTCAAAGTGGAGTCCGCAGACTCCGAGGGGTCTTTGAGGAGGTTCCAGGGGGTCCCTAGCATAATGAGGAACAGTTTAAACAGTTAGGCCCTATTACACTCTTTGGCTATTTTAAATATTAAAATAGCTGATCAGGTTAGATCTGCTATTATTGAAGAACTTTTACACATTAATTGTCTCCGGCTCAAAAATCTTTTCTAATGGTGCTCGGCCACTAATGTGTATCAACTTGGGGGTCCTTGACGTGAAACAGTCTGAGAACCATGCAGACAACATGGGCCTCACTCCTCTGCCCTCTAACCCTCCACCCCCACAGACCAACCTGCTGTACTGCCCCGGCGGAATCGACCTGCAGACCCTGGCGGAGTGGAGCTCGTCTCCCATCAGCCACCAGTTCGACGTGGTGAGCCCCTCGCACATCTGGGTGTTCGCCCACGTCACGCAGGGCCAGGACCCCTGGGTCATCAGCCTGTCCAGCTACCTGCGGCAGGAGCACCTGCCCAAGCACTGCCCCACCGCCGTCAACTACGCCTGGATGTTCGCCTACACCCGCCTGCAGCTGCTGTCGCCACAAGTTGACATCAAGTATGTCCGCTCTGCACGCGCGTGTGTGTGTGTGTGTGTGTGTGTGTGTGTTCATTCCACCAGTGCTTTTGTATATGTTTTAGGGTCTCAGGAAATGATCATGTCGCCTAGTGTCTTTAAGACGTTCCCTAACAGAGCTTTTAGATCCTGTTTGCCAATTGCTCTGCCCTTAAAATAGGTCACTTGGCACAGAGGTGACAGGTTGCCGCAGCCCTTTAAATGTTTTAACAACTTCACTCGATTTTTAAAGCTGCAATCCTTACGTTTTATGTCTGTCGTCTCCCTCTCCCGATGGAAAGAGGTAACTGCAACGATGTACTATACAACACTAGCGGTGTGTCTAGTGCAGGGGTCTTCAACAGGAATCCTTATTCTTTGCATGTCATAATTGGTGAACATTCGGCTAAAACAGCAAATCTGCAAGCAATGCATTGTGAGCTTGTAGATGTTCAGTGAAGAGGTTTGGTTTAGAGAGAAAAAAGGATTGGGCCAAATACACGTCATGTCATGCACTATGACACGTGAGGAAATCTTAAATGTGTAGGTTAGCCTGAATTAGGGTGGAATACAGCCACCCTTATTTGGACAGTAAACAACACCACACACTTTAGTGTACTACGATGTCTTGTTGTAGAACAGATCCCTTTAGTAGCGGTGATACAAAACATTTAGCATCATTTTGGCATGATTCAGATTGACCAACACTTTGTCATAAACCTCTAAGAGCTGCCGCTCCTGAAATATGACCCAGCTGGGAGATGTTGCTTTATGTGTAGACTCTTTGTGCAAGAGGTTTAGCAGCAGATCTTTGGCCCGTGCACTTAGCTGGAATGACTGTGGTTGCAGACTGTGGGTGATGTCATCCTATCTGTCTCTGTCTGAATGTGCCCACACGCCGTTAATGCCACCATCTTGTGGATTATGTCACTGCAGCCCACGTCCATTGACTAGACTTGACTCAACTGAGCTTCCTTCATATTTTTGAGAGGATAAATTGCAGGATGCCTGCAGGTCACACTTTCAACCTGGTGTCCCTATTCTAGTCCCTATTCTAGTCCATTATAGGCAATACATTTCCAAAATAGAGACATTAACAGATCTACTAACTCGTAGCGTGTCACAATGCGTTGTGAGCTTGGCTAAGTGGTATATGTTTTACATTGGTTCCACCGATGACCGTAATTGATACATAGTTAAAAGTCACTTTATAACTGCTATTGTATGAAGACCTTTAAAACAAATCTACCTGGGGGTGCAAACCAAGATGTCTTGCTCTTGTTATGTATCTCTTCACGCCTCATATATGACAGATTGTCATTTTGACCTAGACTTTTCAACTTTGAGGTTGATGAAAAAATGGCCAGCAGGTGTGAAGTTTTACCAATCACATGTGCAGACTATGACGCAGGAGTGATTACATTGATGGGGAAATATTGTGTTGCATGTACTGCAGATATATTAAAGTATCAGACTACTCACTGTTGTACCATGTAATATCATGCTATGACAAGTTTCACTATGCCTAATACACAATTACACAGTGATGCTACTCTGACTACATACTTCCATGTGTTGCACCAATGCTTTTTCAGTCCTTATAAAGTATTGTTACCCTAGTGTCTGCAGCCATGCCTGGCAGGGAATTGTAATTGGTCTCTGTCTGTGTGTCTGAGAGAGCGGAACGTCAGATTCTCAAGAAATATGGAGGGAATGATCAGTAGGCTGCCCTGAAGACATGATTACGTTTTGGCTTGTAAACGTCAAAGGCCAACCTTTATATATATATATATATATATATATAGGCCTACACACACACACACACACACCATCTCTTAGGATAATGGGAGAGGCCTTCTGCTAATCGGCCACCTGTTTGCCCACTTGTCTGCCCAGCCTATGTGTGGAAGTGTCCCTGAGCAAGGCACTTAACCCCTAAGTGGGTGCTGTATTAATGACATCCACTGCTCCTAATAGTTAGGGATGGGTTAAATACAGAAGACAAATGTCACGTATGTGCAAATTAACTTTGACAATAATTGTCCCAAAGGAGTGTATTATTACTACTACTACTACTATGACAAAGAACAAGGGATGTTGTTTGTCGACAGGGTTTGTAGTTTGTCCCCCAAGTTTACTTCTGTTGTCACTTAATTTCCTTTTTTAAAGTAATTTTTCGGGGGAATGTTTATGCCTGTATTCACAGAGATATACTGTAGTAGAGAGACAGGAAATGTGGGGAGAGATTAGGCAGATGACATTCAGCAAATGGTCCCTCTGGTCCGGAATCAAACCGGGGACTCGCTGATCAGGGTGTGTCGAAACCCAATCACTTGCCTATCGTATTGCCATTAAGATATACATTCCAGGAAATGTCGTAACCACTTGAGTCTCATTTCCTGCTTCAGACATGTCATTAACCTCTCCGTTCCTCCCTGCAGCAGCCCCATCAACGCCAAGAAGCTGAACAGCCTGAGCAGCAACAGTGACTCCTATGTGGGTCTGTGGAGGAACTACCTGATCCTCTGCTGCAGCTCCGCCAGCTCCTCCACCTCCCCCTCCTCCTCCTCCTCCTCCACCTCGGGCTCCGTCCGCTGCTCCCCGCCTGAGACGCTGGCGTCCACGCCGGACAGCGGCTACTGTTACGACTCGAAGGTCAGTGCCGTGTGTGGCAGCAAACGACAGCATCAACCTTAAGGTTTTATCACTTTGTTGTTAAGTAGGCTTTAAGAATGAATTATATTTTAACATGATATATAGACACATATATTTCTCCAGTGTAAAGGCCCTGGCACACTCAAAAGTGTCACGCAAATCAAATCGTCTATTTTATTTAAAAACAGACTTGTGTGAATAGAATGGTCAAATAAATGAAAACAAACGTCCACTTTAGCCGTGGAGAACAATGGCTGCTTTCAGTGTGTCAAGACCTTAAGGAAAATAATCTAATGAACATTTTGACTTTTGAGTTATATCCACCTTCTGGATGTGTGTGTGTTGTATGTAGATTGTTGGCACTCCGTCCCCCTCATCCCTGTTCAAACACGTGGTTCCCATGATGCGCTCTGAATGCATGGACATCACAGAGTCTCTAGTCCTGGGGCTTGGCAGGACCAACCCCGTGGCCTTCAGGTAAACACTGCTCCGAGACTAACTAAACACATGCTGGATTTTAACTTGCGTGACAAAAATACATGATCTACATCAATTTCTCACCCTGTGAAGTTTTGAATCTTTTATTTTTGTTGAATTCCTTCATGGTGAATGAAGGGTCCAAAAACACAGATTAAGTTAAAAAATATATAAATGCATTGCATTCAAAACATTTTTGCTGGAACACAACTATTTCAAACAATCATGCAGTCATGCACAAATGAGGAGTACACATCTGCTCTTCTATTTCATGCCTGAGACTGTTTACACCCAATGTATTTTACAATAAGTAAAATGAAGAGTAATTAATAGAAACCTTTTTTTTTTTTATTATTCCTTAAATTCTATATGAACTAAAATGCAGTGTGACATGTTGTTAATTTGTCTTCCAGAGAGTTGATCGAGGAGCTGAACCCCATCATAAAAGAAGCTTTGGAGAGAAGACCTGAGGTGAGGACCGCTTCAATCATCCCTCAGGTTCTAGTCTTGCTGTTCTGCATGTTGGCATGTTGGTCAGTTTGCATGTCCTAAAACAACCACCCAACCATTGGTCCGTTTGCAGAACATGAAGCGACGCAGGCGACGTGACATCCTCAGGGTCCAGCTGGTCCGGATATTTGAGCTACTGGCCGACGCTGGAGTCGTCAGCCAGATGTACGTGGTGAAACCAGCACAAAATATGCCTCTTACCATTCTTTGATTGATGTACAGTTGGGTGCCACCGATATTGTCCCTTATCATTTGACCCATTTAGGCCTGACCTCAAAACTTTTAAAAATCCTTCTAAATCCTCCAGTTTTCTGAAATAAATATTTTCACGATTTTTCAAAAATAGCAGACCTACAAGCTCGGTGGCGCGCTATGAGCTTGTAGATCTGCTATTTTTCAATAGCTAAATTATAACATAATGTTTAAAACACCAAAAGGGGTTCCCGCCCAAAATGGGTTAACTGTCCTTTTGCGCAGATCACGCAAACCTCAGCAAAAAGAAAAGGACAATATCGATGGCCTCCAACTGTACAGTATACCTCATTCGAAATAGCAGATCTTCAAGCTTGTTGATCTGCTATTTTTCCGGCGTGCAATGTCAGTGTACGGAGGTGTATAAATAGCGCATTAGAATCTATAGCAATTTTGTTTTGGCGAGGCTGCCGTTGTTTACCGTGTTGTTTGTCTGTGGTGGTGTGTGGATGCAGAGCCAGTGGAGGTCTGGATGGGGAGAGCCACTCCCTGAACAGTAGCCTCTTGGAGTACGTTGATCTGACCCGACAGCTGCTGGAGGCCGAGAACGACAAGGACTCTGACACGCTGAGGGACATCCGCTGTCACTTCAGTGCCCTGGTGGCCAATATCATTCAGAATGTTCCAGGTACGTCTGTCTCATCCATCCATGTCTGTTTGTCTCACTCCATTCTTGTACAGTGAGCTGTGTTGGATGCTAGCTCTTTTCTTTTACTTTTCTTTGGCCAAGATTTGTAGTTCATAGTCGTTACACCCCATCTGTGTCATTTATAGGCCTCTGTTTATAGGCCTCTGTCCTTTATAGGCCCCTGTCCTCTGTAGCCAAGCCTATAGTGTTCATCGTTGTGATTAATATGGTTTATGTGATTAATCTCAGTCTAGGAAATGCACCACATTTTTCTGTGGCGCTACATATTTATCCTTTCTCACTTATCTGTTCCTATTTGTATGTAAAATATGGGGATTGCCCGCACAGAGTACACAACACTGATGTTGGTCTACAAAGCACCCAAAGGTATAGCACCCCCAAAGTATGATCCCCCCCCTGCTCGCTCAGCTAACGCAGGGAGGCTGGCAGAACCCTCACTGGCTCCACACGTCCCAGACTCTTCTCCCTTCTGGCTCCCAAACTATGGAATGAACTCCCCATTGCAATCAGAACTGCAGACTCACTCCCAAACCTCCGCCGTAGTCTGAAAACCCACCTCTGAAGACTCCACCTTAGCCTGCAGCACTTGCCGTAGCCCTTGCCCTAGCCACGACGACCTTGCAGGCGTATGCAACGGCTAAAATATGTAGTAGTAGATAGAATATTATGTAGACATAGCCTTCTATAGTGTATACTTAGGTTAGGTTAGGTTAGGTTCTTAGCTTGCTTATGATCCTGTGACTATTTTTATGCATTTGATGATTACCATGTGGTGCTGTTGCTTACTGTATTATTACCTTGTGGTGTTCTTGCTTACTGTGAGTTGCTCTGGTTTAATGGCCTCTGCTAAATGCCTAAATAGTAAAGTGACTCTCACATGTCCTGTATGTGGTGGTTTTGTTTCAGTGCATCAGCGGAGGACCATCTTCCCCCAACAGTCCCTGAGACACAGTCTGTTCATGTTGTTCAGCCACTGGGCCGGACCCTTCAGCATCATGTTCACCCCCCTGGACCGCTACAGCGACCGCAACATGCAGATAAACCGCCACCAATACTGTGCTCTCAAGGTACCGTTTTTTTAACTACCCCTATTGTGGGCATGTCATTATAGCCGACAATTGTAAAAAAAATTTGAGTTGCTGCGTCACTGGCAAGCATTGCCATTAAAAACGAATTGCCTGTTTTTAAACAAAAGGTAACATTTTACGTTTAACTATTATTAATCATTTCCTATAGAATATAATACAGTACAGTGAGAAGCTCCAGTTAAATGGAAATGTCATCTTTTTGCTGCAGTACTGCAACTACTCCAACTACTCCTATAGCAACATCGTCTTGTCATTCAAACACGGAGCAACGTAGTGTTCTTAAATGTACGTGTTTCGCCAAATTCATCGTGTTGCCGATCCTGGTAGCGATGGCTTTTTGCATAGTGTATATCATGCACTGTATTAGCATCGATCCTGATAAAATAAAGTGATACTTTTGCGATCTCCTAAAACATATGCAATGTACACTGTAGACCTAGCCTTTATATAGAACGACAACACACTCACCTGAGCTCCACCTCTGAGCCTAACGTACTGTAACAGTACCTTTCCTGCATGCACTGTTAAAAGAACGTCTAGCAATGGGATTTCTTTTTAGCTTTTATATCAGTTATTTCTGGCACGTGACTGTGGAGCATAAATTAGGCTTTAGATATTGACATTTGGTACTGATTGACATGGCATTATTTTGGTACCCAATTGTATCGAAGCATTTAGTCAGCATTTGTACTTTACTTGAGTATTTACAATTTCCAGTACTTCTACCATGTCTGTAGTGTTAACTGACTGACTGTGTCTCTTCCAGGCTATGTCTGCAGTGTTGTGTTGTGGACCGGTGGCAGACAACGTGGGCCTCTCCTCTGACGGGTACCTTTACAAGTGGCTGGACAACATCCTGGACTCCCAGGACAGGAAGGTAAGAGGCCTTTGCTTGGAGGTACTCTACTATCTGCCCTACAGTAGCACTCTGGAGTGTGATGTGTAAATGCTGCTTCCTGGTGCATGGCACAAAATAAGTTGTCGTCCATAAGCCTACCAGGAATGCACTGATTGCAGCCTGTGTATTGAATACAGGCCCAGCCACCCGGTCTAAAATAGGCTATGTTGTCAGACAGGTTTCTCAAATTTGACCTTGATTATTATTATTTTATTAGGAGTTGAATGTTTAAGTACACAGTAAACTCCTGGGGTCAATTTACCTCTGACTGATAGTAGATAGGAGAAGATAGTAGATTGGAGTAAATGGAAAACAAATACAGCACAACATGTTGAAAGTAACCTGTCAGTGAATGTTACAGGAGGTAACGTTTGTTGTGCTTTGGTGTACAGTATGTGTGTTACTGATTAGCAGCACCGGATCATGTTGGTTGTCTTGTGGTGTATTGTGTGTTACCAACAAGCTCCTGTGCGGTCCCGTCCTCTAGGTGCACCAGCTGGGCTGTGAGGCCGTGATGCTGCTGTTGGAGCTGAACCCAGACCAGAGCAACCTCATGTTCTGGGCCGTGGACCGCTGCTACACGGGCTCCCGGCGCGTGGCCGCCGGCTGCTTCAGAGCCATCGCCAACGTCTTTCACAACAGGTACTGGAGGTGGGATTGGGATTACAATTAATCCCGGGATTGGGACGGGCATGAAGTCAATGGGAGCGGGAATCACATCAATTCGCCTCATTATATTATCACAGATTAACTGTTCCTGGTGCCATATCTTAAAACTGCATGAAAACTAGACAAAGCGTGCGAGTAATTTTGAATAGGAGCGGGATGGGATCTGGAGTCATTCTATCAGGATTGGGACGGGAGGAGTTTTTTTTACTCTGGCCCGGGATTTGGACGGGATGGGATTTGTTCTCTGGGAGTGGGATGGAACGGGAGTGAAAATCCACTCCTGCGTCAGTCTCTAGTGCGTGCATCACACTGGGACCTACTGCGACATCTTGGCATTTGACTGGCTGTGATCTGTCCTCTCCTCCAGGGATTACCAGTTTGACACTGTGGTGCTGCTGAACCTCATCCTGTTCAAGGCGGCCGACTCATCCAGGGATATCTATGAAGTTGCCATGCAGCTGCTGCAGGTCAGTCGCATTGTGTCGACCACAGCGTGTCGTTCATTGGGCAGAGTGTAACTGCGTTGCACTGCACGTTTTCTGTCTTAAACTACAGTTCGAATTATTCTATAAACATAGTTATAACAAGTAACCCCCTTGGATTTATGTCAGTATAATTTTTTTTTATATTTGCCTTAAAAAACATCACCGGATATAGACAAAAGCAGCACTGGGTTTAGGAAGAAACCCCATCCGTGTGTAGGGGAGAAACTTATATTAGAATAGTCACATCAATGCAACCCATTTAAACACTATCACATAACATAACAATGAAATGCAGAAGGTTGCCATTTTTAGATCTTATTCACATTTTGTTGCTGTGTGTAATCTAGATCTTGGAGCCCAAGCTCTTCCGTTATGCCCACAAACTGGAGATCCAGAGGGCAGATGGGATTCTGACACCACCCTCACCCCTGCCACACCTCTACTCTGTGTCCTACTACCAGCTGTCTGAGGAACTGGCCAGGACATACCCCGAACTCACCTTACCCATCTTCTCAGGTCTCACACACAACTATACACTTGTCTAAAACAGTTCTCATACCTTTAAAAAGATACGCAACGAGGATATAGAAATTAGAATAGAATTGATCCTATCTTTCAGTACATAATGCTACATTTGAAAATTACATGCGTATATTGCTACCATTAATGTAGTAATGGTCATGTGGTCACATGGCCCTGTACTGAGATGGAAACCTCATTTGCTCTCCGGCCCTGCTACAAAAAATATATATATTAAGAAAACATGGACAGTCGAGCCGAAATTGGGTGTTCAAATTTGGCCATGGCCCTGACTTGCTTCCTTCCTGGTTTGTCATTCAACCACAGAGGTGAGCCAGCGCATCCAGACGGCTCACCCTGGCGGTCGGCAGGTGATGCTGCACTACCTCCTGCCCTGGATGAACAACGTGGAGCTGGTGGACTTCAAGCCGCCGCCACGGCGCGGCGAGGAGTCGGCGGGCGACGAGGAGGACGCACATGAGCGTGACATGATGATGATGAACAGTCGACGGTGGCTTCGCGGCGAGGGCTGGGGATCGCCACACGCCACCACCATGGTGCTCAACAACCTCATGTTCATGACCGCCAAGGTGAACTGAGAAAAAAACTTTAACAATAACCTTTGCACTTTATTGCAGTTTATTGATCTACAGAATAAATACACTTTAAATCGTTACGATTGTAATTTACTGTATTGAAAGGGGGGGTGGGGGGTACTATAAGGAAAACATGATGCATTGCCTGCCTTCTCAATGTGAGTAAATCATCCATACTCACAATGAAAGAGTGTGTTGCGTGCCTAGATTGGTCCAGGTAGAAGGCTGCTGGCTACAATGTGTCATTATATAATTTCTTACTGTACCTACTCAAATAAAGTGCCTACTCAACGTGAGAGGGTGTACGACTGGATGTGTGTGAAAAGCAGGTCCTAGAGATTTAGGAGACAATTATGCATTGAAGCATGTGGATCCAGGGAAGAACACTTTGCCGATTTTGAACCTAAATACTATTTACAGCTTCATTCATTGCTCAGTACTATTGGTAACAGTTATGGTGTGTGTCCGTGCATGCATGTGAGTGGTTGGTAGGGGTGAGGGTTTAGAGAAAAAGGGGAAAAAAAGGAAATGTAAATATGCATGACATTAAATGTGCGGTGTGTGTTTCCCCTACTAGTACGGGGATGAGTTTGCCTGGTCGGAGATAGAGAACGTGTGGACCACGTTGGCAGACAGCTGGCCAAAGAACCTCAAGATCATCTTGCACTTTCTCATCAGCATGTCGGGCGTCAACAGTGACCCCAGCCTTCTGCCCTATGTAAGTTACAGTGTGTTTACAGCCATTGCCCCAAATATACAGTGACTTTAATTTACATGCATGGGTTATGGAAATAAGTTGGTTAAAAGTTTGTATTTGTTGTTATGGTATTAGGACTATTCTAAATATACAGTGAGATTTTGGCATTACTAAAGACATGCACATTATGGATAGTAATGGAATACAGAAATCCAGCTCTGTTAATTGGGCTGCACTCAAGGGAAATTTGGCCAAACTCGACATGGATCTAATTCTTACTTCTCTTTACCAACAATAGCAAATGTGACTAACAAAGATCTAATTAAGCGTTTCAGTTTAGAGTGCCAACAATGTGCATATTACATATTTGGCAGCCTCCAATGCGTTCCCCTGCCACCAAAAATAATCAGCAAAATGTTATTTTCCAGTTTTCTCAGTCTATTCCAAAGCAAACCAAGTAAGAGAAGTCTTCTGCAAGTGGCTGCAAAGCTTGCAAGGCAGTGATGTCTTGGAAGTATTTTAATTGCAGACATGTAGCAATGCAGAACCAGCAACACCCATTTGTCGGTGTATCACCTTGATCGGGGCATGTAAATAGGCCTATATACCGTATGATCACTAACAGTTCCATATCACCCTATTATAACGAGTTTTGTGTTTTGTTTATCGTCAGATAAAGCGAGTGGTGGTGTACCTGGGCAGAGATAAGACTATGCAGCTGTTGGAGGAGTTGATGTGTGAGCTGGAGCTGACGGACCCTGTGAGCTCAGCCGTCACTCACATGGACAACCCTCCCTACTATCGTATCACCTCCAGCTATAAGATCCCCTCAGTCACCTCAGGTACTGACCATGCTGCCAGATTTCCTCCACCTTTTCTGCTTCCTTCATTGATTGCTGCCTACTCGGAGTACAAAACACTGGCAACCTCCATACTTTTGAGGCATGATCCAACATTACGTCTGTACGTCTCTTCCATAAAACGCTCCACATATCCTCTTAGACTAGTGGTTCCCAAACTTTTTAGCCCGTGACCCAAAAGGGAAATCTCCGTGGTAGTAGGTACCCAAACTAGTGAAAATAGCAGATTGACTATTTTCACTAATACTACAAAATTAATCCATGAAAAGAATTATGTCCGTGACCCACAAATGAGTCCCGACCCACTGTTTGGGAAACAGTGTCCTAGACTCTTCTCCCTCCTGGCTCCCAAACTGTGGACTATCCTTCCCATTGCAGTCAGAACTGCCGACTCACTTGCAGTTATTCCAGAGCAGCTATAATGGAGCTGCTGTCAGCTACTGGAGCCTGACCTGTGAGACTGAATTCTTCAGACTCACTTCCTCAACTCCTAGCACTGCACTCTCCCTATACCCCTTCTTGACACCCCTTGATGCTAGTCCACTATGCAGACATATCTTGTTCACTTTTTTTTGTTTCATAGATTTGTTTGTCTCTACCACAAATGTTAAGAATGATTTATATAGCATGTTGTTGAGACAGATGCTTGGTTTGTTGTTTACCTGGTATCCTAGTTTCTCTGAGACACTACACTGTTATCTCTGTGATTATTTACATTGTTTACTGATAAGAGCTCATGCTTACTCCACTTATTCCCGATTTTGCACTTGTAAACTGCTTTCGATAAGTGCCTGCTAAAGGCCTGAATTATATTATTTTAGTAATGTCATTCTTTACTTACAAGTCATTTACACTGGCTGCGTTTCAATTTAGTATGAGATGGTGCAACCTTGCACGCTGTCAGAAATGATACACAATGATTCCTCCGTGGTGGTGACAGAGCATTTTCTCGTCTGTCCTCTCAGGAACAACCTCCAGCAGCAATACCATGGTGCCATCACGTGATGAGGGTCATCACGACCACAGCAAGATCAAAGACCCCAATATGGAGGACAGGTACAAAAAAAAACACTCTTTAAGGCTGGTGCCAGCTTGCCTTTATCTGCCATAAAAACGTGCTGTTCACATGCAGTTACTTTGTTTGTGTTGTATTCTGATGCTCTTACATTGGAATAAAGGTGGCTTTTAAATTATAATTGGGTGATAATTCCACTAGAGCGACATTTTACTCACTGATTTAATTTGCAGCCATAACTCACGCAGCTGACATTACATTACATGAAAAATAAATCTTTCGAAGCATCAGGAGTCATGAGGTCACTTTAAATTCAAGTTACTGTAAATTGGAAATTTGTTCTCTTTCTTTTTTTCTTTTTTTTTTTGTCATATTGTTGCTGTCGGGCTGAAACCTTGTTTCTCAGTATCTCCATTCCATATTTCACACTACAGTCGGTGTCACATGATAGTAGCAAAGATGTTGCTACTATTTCTACTATAAAAATGTTGTTACTAATTTGCTATTATATTGTGTCTGTGGGTTTAATAAATATTGAACCAATGAAAAGTATTAAAAAGAGCTTGTGACTAAATTACAACATTGGATCCATTGGATCCACTGTTTCCCCCCCCCCCCATATCGTGAAAAGTAACAGACGATATCCATATCCATGTTTCTGTGTGCAGTTACACCCACCTGGACATCTACAGTGGTCTGAACAGCAACCTGAACCGACAGCACCACCGTCTGGAGTCCAGATACAGCAGCAGCTCTGGAGGCTCCTATGAGGAGGAGAAGAGTACGAACACACACTTTAACCACGTTAAACCCATTTTAGCTGACATTTCCAGTCTTTATTGATATATCCTATATCTCATCTCATCCTCTTAGATGTGAACAGAATCAAACCATTCTAGATGGGTATTATACTTTATATACAAGGAGATATGACTTTGCATGATAATCACAATAAAATATCTGTTTTGCCTGGACAGCCCATTTTATATATATACACACACACACACACACACACACACACACACACACACACACAGGTGATAATAACGTGTGTGTGTGTGTGTTTTCCAGGTGACTCCATGCCTCTGTACGCCAACTGGCGTCTGAAGGTGATGGACCACAACCGGCCCGAGCCTCTGCCCTTCCCTCCTACTGGAGGCTGCTGGGCTCCTCTGGTGGACTACCTGCCTGAGACCAACACCCCTGCTGTCCCCCTGCACAGGTACCCCCCACACACGCACGCACACACAGTCGCACACACACGCGCGCACACACGCTTTTACCCTCCACAGGTACCCCACACGCACGCACAGTCGCACACACCCGCTTTTACCCTCCACAGGTACCCCCCACACACGCACGCACAGTCGCACACACCCGCTTTTACCCTCCACAGGTACCCCCCACACACGCACGCACAGTCGCACACACCCGCTTTTACCCTCCACAGGTACCCCCCACACACGCACGCACAGTCACACACACGCACACGCTTTTACCCTCCACAGGTACGAAACACACACACACACACAAAAACATTGTCTACAATCCATTACAAAATATATGAAGAGATATCCTGCCAAGTATGTAACTGTTATTTGTGTATTTTGTTTAATTTTAAATGTATTGTATTTTTAGTTGTGTGTCTGTATTGTATTAGCTTTGTTCAGGACCCGTGAAGACTAGAGGCTCAGTTATGTGTCTCTAACACACAACACCCGTAACCTCACATCTCACTGTCCCATAACTGCAGCATCCTGCTGTCAATTCATGCTTTGTTCTCTGTTTTCCAGATGTAACATCGCTGTCATCCTTCTAACGGACCTCATTGTGGATCACGGGGTCAAAGTGGAGTGGAACGCCTACCTGCACCTCCTGCTGCACGCCATATTTATAGGTAAACACCCCCTGTTGCACGCCATATTTATAGGTAAACACCCCCTGTTGCACGCCATATTTATAGGTAAACACCCCCTGTTGCACGCCATATTTATAGGTACACGCCTCCTGTTGCACGCCATATTTATAGGTAAACGCCTCCTGTTGCACGCCATATTTATAGGTAAACGCCTCCTGTTGCACGCCATATTTATAGGTAAACGCCTCCTGTTGCACGCCATATTTATAGGTAAACGCCTCCTGTTGCACACCATATTTATAGGTAAACGCCTCCTGTTGCACGCCATATTTATAGGTAAACACCCCCTGTTGCACGCCATATTTATAGGTAAACACAAACACCACTCTCTGCATAGTCATGATGAGTTCCGCTCCCTGCAATGAGTTCCCATACCATCAAGCTAAGTAAATAGTGCCCGAGTAAATTAACTAAATGGTAATCACTACCAATGGCGATTCTCATTGGCTGCGTCCAAATACTAGCCTCATATATAATACATAAATTCACACCTAATTCACACCTGCATCAGTGTGACTCCGCCAACATTTTGCTTACAATATTGTCCATAGATATATTATTCTATCTACATAACTTTAAGGAGAGCGGTCCTGTTGGGGATTTAAAGATCAAGGCAGATACTGAAAAAACTTCCATGCATTTACACAGCAACTTCCATGTTTGTGGAGGCGATTACTTTCTTGTAGAAATCATTCTTGTAGTGAGATTGTAACTTAAATCTTTTTTTTCATGTTGTCAGTTTGGTAACTGTTTTAGCTCAAATCCATGGTGAACCACGGCCTCTTGTGGTTTAATTCCTTAGTGCGTAAGCAACACGTTGGAGTTGTATTGGACCTGTCATGGTGACTGATCTGTGTGTTCTCCCTCCAGGGTTTGATCACCAGCATCCAGAGGTCTATGAGCACTGCAAACGCCTGCTGCTCCACCTGCTGGTTGTTCAGGGAGCAAACAGCAGTGTCCAGTCCCTGGCTACGGTGCTGCTCCGCAACAGGGAGTACAACGACCCCCGAGTCCTGACCGTGAAGCCCGTCACCCCCGAGTTCAACCTCACAGGTCAGGCTCCAGTAGCTGCTGAGGAATTTCAAGTTTACTGTTTTTGTAATTGCATCGCAAGATCACTAGGTGGCAGCAAAAGTCAGTTCTCTCGCTGAGTGCACTTAGGCCCTGGTTTTGGTCATGTCATTATAGGGGAACATTTTCAAACATTTTTGAAAAATTCAAAGAATTTCAAAATTATTATAATTTATTTAATTGCAAGAATTGCAGTTCTACAAGCTCAAAACACATTGCGACATGTTGTGAGTTGTATTTTTGCTATTTGTCATACAACGAAGTACTGTATACTGGGCTTAAGTGGTTAATATAATCCATGCATACTATTTCTCTGTATGAAGTCCTGAGTGTTAATTCTACGGTTGGTGTGCAGGTGTGACCCATGTGTTTTCCTCCCCCATACAGGAGTGCAGGACTTCACGCCGCATCACGAGCATCAGCCATCGCCCATGACGGACTCGGGTCTGAGCTCCAGCTCCACCTCCTCCAGCATCAGCCTGGGGACGGGGGCTACGGCCCTGTCCCACCTCAGCCCCACCCTCCTCAGCGAGGTGGACATCACCGATGAGAAGGTCAAAGCCCTCATCAAGTTTGTCACCTCCAGGTGAGAGAGAACGTGGCACACAACACCACTGAGAGCAGTTGACTTCAGTTTAGTTCGTTTTACAATGTATGAGAAGGTTTAGTTTTGGTATTAGGAATTGGCTAGTTCTGGTTTTTCAGAGATTTTGGCGATGTCTTGTCTTTACAGAAGCTAAAATGGTAGAATGAAAGAAAATAATGCATGACATCAGATATGATGGGGGTGGAAAAACTCAAATGATGATTTTGTTGCAATGCTTTTTAGTTTTAGTTTGCCTTAGTTTGTTTTGCATTCATTTTATTTTGGATTTAGTTTTCAGATTTATTATTAACTTATTCTTAGTTTCAGTTTCCTATAATAACCATGCCTGGGACTGAAGGCTTATTCATAGTCTGGATTTTCGGTGTTGAGGTGACCACCGGAGCTGAAATAACGTTGAGCGGTGGTGAGTAAAAACAGAGAGAAGGGCTGGTGGTTTGCTCTTCACCGCGGCTCGTGACGACATGTTGTAGTTTGGTGGTCACCTCACCACCGAAAATCCAGACTATGAATGAGCCTTAACATATTGTTGTGTCAGTGACAGTGTTCATCATCATCCTTGTTACTATGACTAATTTCTTCATCCCACTTGTGTGTTTGCTTTCATGCTCACAGCTATGTCTGAACGGATCTGGTATTGTCATATTATCGCATGGCTTTGTTTTGTGTGGTTTTGACTTTTGACATGTTAATACACACATGGTTTTGATTTGACTGCCGTGATGAAGTCATACGGAGGTGGTGGTGGTGGTGGTGACGTGTGTCTGGCAGTCTCCCTTCCTAACACGGGTTGTGTGTGTGTGTGTGTGTTTGTCTGGTGTAGGAAGCGCGGCCCGCTGTGGAACCACGAGGACGTCTCTCCCAAGAACCCCAACATCAAGAGCGCCGATCAGCTCAGTGTCTTCCTCCGACATGTAGTGACTGTGTTTAAACAGTCACCGGCAGGTCAGTACGGAAACCTCTAGGTACCTGACGATTCCATTCAAACCTCTAGGTACCTGACGATTCGATTCCGATTCAAAGGGCTAAGAATAACTCACTCACGCTCTCGTCTTTTTAATCCATCCTGGTCGGGAACCCCTTTTGGTGTTTTGACTAAGCATTTTGTTATACTTTAGCTATTGAAAAATAGCAGATCTACAAGCTCATAGCGCGCCACCGAGTGGCGCGCTACGAGCTTGTAGGTCTGAAAAATCGTGAAAATGCGGCACAAATCGTTGAATATATATTCTTTCAGAAGACTTGTTTTTTTTTTCGACGTCAGGCCTAAATGGGTTAAACATTCTTTCATCAGGCCAATGGTGAAATGAAAGTGTTATCAGTCACCCTAACGGATGTTATGCTTCCTTCCCGTCAGGCTTCCAGCTAGAGTCCCTGCTGAGTGAAGTATCCCTCCAGACAGCTCTGTCGTGCTCGTCTCGCCACTACGCCGGACGCTCCTTCCAGATCTTCAGGGCTCTCAAGCAGCCCCTGACAGCCACCACGCTGTCTGACGTCCTCTCACGCCTGGTGGAGACCGTAGGAGACCCCGGAGAGGAGGCTCAGGTCAGAAGAACATTACACCCTAGTGCTGCTTGTGTGTCTATGAAAGCTTTCTGTTCAGGTGCCTCTTTGACCTGGATGGAGAGTAAAGCAATGCATCAGTTGTGTTAGGAGCCTTGTGAGGGTCAGTGTGTGTGTGTGTGTGTCTGATAACATGACTCTCTCTCTCTCTCTCCTCAGGGTTTTGTTATTGAACTGTTGTTGACCCTGGAGTCAGGCATCGACACACTGGCAGACACCGTCAAGAACTATGACCTCCTCACTGCCTTAGCACAGTAAGTCTCTTCATAAGCCACAGAGACATATTTTATAATCTTCCAGTTTTAAGCAGCTACTAACTAGTGAGCTGTGCTTATAGCTGCAATCCAGAACTTATTTTGAAGAATACAATGTTAGGTTAACCAGTCTGTACGGGAGAGTGTGTTAACTGGAGGTGGTCTGCATGGAGACATTTTAACGGCTGGTGTCAGTTAGGACACCAAGGACACACAAGTACTACTGCCTTATAGAGATTTTACAGATATTTAGTTCTCATGCGGGAAAATAAAGGGTTAACAAAGGTTTAGTGCAGTTTAACCTATTATTCACCAAAAAAATCCTAATAAAACGTTTGTATTGCAGGACCGGTAGCCACGACCTATTGGGCGCTAAGTTTGCAGCCAACAGGAAAAGCACGGGACAGATAAACCTGAGCAGCGGGGGTCTGTTCAACTATGCCCAGTACGGCCACGCCCGCAGCAACTCGCTCCGCGCCAGCCTGATGGGCGAGCGGAAGGCCGACCGGCGACGGAGCAACACCCTGGACGTCGCCGACCGCCTGGGAGGCAGCCACGGCAACCTGGCGCGCACGCGGAGCCTATCGTCGCTACGGGAGGGCGGGGGAGGAGGCCGAGGCCCAGGTAGGCCTCGTCACAATCGCCTGGATTCTTTTAGATACTCGCAATTTGTTTTTGTGCTATCGCCAGAATCTTCTCCAATCAACTGAGTTTTGAGTTTGTAGATCGGCAATTTCAACTATTTTGAAATGATCAAAGATATGGCTTGTTTTGCCCATAGTATTGTCAACGCATGAAGGGCAAACAGAACGTTATTTCATACGTGTCGTTTATTACAATTACTAAAGTATCCTCATGGTGCCAACCGTAGGTCCGGGCACGGGCGGGGAGGCCACGCCGCCCCCCGTGGACCCCACCAACCTGATGGCCACGGTGTTCTGGATCGCCTGCTCGCTGCTGGAGTCGGACTACGAGTTCGAGTACCTGCTGGCGCTGCGGCTGCTCAACAAGCTGCTGGGCCAGCTGCCCCTGGAGAAGGCGGACAGCCGCGAGCGTCTGGAGCGTGTCCAGGCCAAGCTGAAGTGGTACAGCTTCCCCGGCCTGCTGCAGCTCTTCCTCAAGGGCTTCACCTCGGCCTCCACCCAGGAGCTCACCATCCACCTGCTCAGCAAGCTCATCAGCGTATCCCGACACACGCTGGTGGACCCCTCGCAGTTGGCGGGTAAGAGACACATCGACACCAGTGTTTTGACCGACATTTTGTGCAAAATCTTGAAATCAATTTAAAAGTATAACTTTTAAAGTATATTGTTGCTGTCGGGAGGAAACATATTTAATATTTAAACTTTTGGTGTTTTTTGGTAAATTAATGCCCTGTGTGATCATACTACAGCATACAAAATAAATGTAGATCTATAAGATCGACGCAAGACGCATTTTGGGCTGCTAATTTTGCAAATTTTTTTTTTAATCCTGAATGTAACAGTTTTGGACATTTCCACCCAGACGCGATATATCATGATTGCAGGCCTTTTGCTGCCTTATTAACACAGGTGTAAAAGTGCGACATCTGGTGGCTGAACGTTTGTCTGGTGCCCCTTTTCTTTTTTAACGGCGCTCCTTCCTCAGGTTTCCCGCTCAACATCCTGTGCCTCCTGCCGCACCTCATCCAGCACTTTGACAGCCCCACGCCCTTCTGCAAGGAGACGGCCGACAAGATCGCCAAGGTGTGTGCCGAGGAGAAGTCTCCCACGCTGTCCAACCTGGCCCACATGATGAGCCTGTACAGCACGCACAGCTACTCGCGCGACTGCACCAACTGGATCAACGTGGTGTGTCGCTACGTGCACGACGCCTTCGCCGACATCACCTTCAACCTGGTCACCTATCTGGCCGAGGTAAGCTCCAAGCCCCACATCACACGACTAGAGTTGTAGGCTATTTGTCCGAAGGCATGTCTTAGCAGTTTTCACGGTGTTGTCCCCCAAATGAATGTATAGATAGTTGACCATATTTTGTGCCGGGAACCCTCGATTTGTGTTTAAAAAAAGACATCCTAAAGGAGAGCTTGACATGCCATCCCAGTCAATAATTCCTAATGCAACAATGGATGTACCGTACCACTGGTAACCTGTGATCTGTCCCTCCATCAGCTGCTGGAGAAGGGCCTTCCCGGCATGCAGCAGTCCCTGCTTCAGATCATTTACAGCCTCCTGAGTCACATCGACCTGTCGGCGGCCCCCGTCAAACAGTTCAACCTGGAGATCATGAAGATCATCGGCAAATATGTTCAGGTGAGTCCTCAAACCGCCCCCCGTCCCACCCCCCTCATCCCCAGTGAACACAGCTGAGCATTGCTGTCAGGTGGAAACCTTGTAGTCCAAAACAGTTACTTTTCAGGAAACGGAAGAAAAAAATACCTGTGTTCCAATGGACCTTTTTTATAGCGGGGGGGAACATGCATGCTCTTACATTAACATTTTTAGCTACGGTTTCACAACCCTCTTTTAATACGAATTAGGGCATTCATTGGCGGAAAAAAATATGATGTACTCAGTTACAGTGGTGTAACTGAGTGAGTGACAACTGACAACCCCCACATTGGCATGAATAGAAATGCGTTCTGTGAAAGCATGCTCTTCTTTGACTCTGTTTTTCAATAGACTCGGACTCATTGTGTGTACATTTGCTAGAAGCCGTTCCCAGTCTGTACAGCAGGGATAATATGCCTAACGGGGGCCTTTTCTTGATCCAAACCACAGCTCTTTATGTGAGCCTTTTACCAGCCTTCTGCCTCGGGGCAATTCCTTATGCAATCATTGTCACCCATGCCTGTGTGGTCTTTTGTTGGGAGTCCATTTGTGTGTGTGGCATGCTGGCGCCCTCTGTGAGTCGCCTTTGTTTAGAGTTCTTTCGAGGTTTGCGTGAAAGTGTCTTGGGTCTCTTACAGTTTCAAAATGGCTCTCTACATGCCGTCTCAGCTGTGCGTAGGAGCTAATTACTGTGGTTAATGGGCCACTCCTACTCACACATTATCCCTGTCTGACCACCTACACATCACATCGTTGACAATGGAGCCACTATATACGTATGTATTTGTGTGTGCAGAGCCCATACTGGAAGGAGGCCCAGAACATTCTGAAGCTGGTGGTGTCTCGCTCTGCCAGCCTGGTGGTCCCAGACGAGGTTCAGCGCTCCTACAGCACGGAGTCGTCCGGCTCCCCGGAGATCGCCTTCACGCGCATCTTCAACAACTCCTCCAAGGAGCTTCCCGGGAAGACGCTGGACTTCCACTTTGACATTTCTGAGGTCAGCGCTGCAGCTCTTTTTAGTGGCTTCTGCAAGCAACTCGAGGCCAAGTGTGAATTTGAATTTACGCACATGAACACTAACGTTCTGGGCATGTCATAATAGACGACCATTGTGCGAGAATAGCACATCTATAAGCTCGCAGTGCATTGACAAGTGACGTGTTGTGAGCTTGTAGATTGCCTATTTTCACTGTTTGGCCTACATCAAAGTATATAGTTTATAAGTGGTTAACGAAATAACAATATTTTTTAGAGCTGCACATTTTCATTTGAGTCACTATCTTTTCCACTATTCACTTGTCTTTCCAAGCCTTTACTTTCAGCGTATATATGTGCACAGTATCATTAAAACCGTGTCATGTCAATTAAAAAAATAACAGATATATAAGCTCACAGATGTCTTGCGAGAACTACTGATTTAGAAGGCATTTGTAGAATCGGCCTCAGGTCTTAATGGATTGTGGCATCTGTATGTGACCTCCACAGACCCCCATCATAGGGCATAAGTACGGTGACCAGCGCACCGCTGCGGGGCGCAACGGGAAGCCTCAGGTGATCGCTGTCACCAGGAGCTGCTCGTCAACCTCCTCTGGATCCAACTCCAACGGCCTGGTGCCCGTCAGCTGGAAGAGGCCTCAGCTCTCTCAGGTACACACACACACACACACACACACACACACACACACTTGTGTCCGGTGATGTAGTGCCAGAAGATGTTGTCATATCAATCACCATCACAACTAAATGTCTTATGTTGTCATCATTACAGAGGAGAACCAGGGAGAAGCTGATGAACGTCCTGTCTTTATGTGGCCCAGAGTCTGGCATTCCCAAAAATCCTTCCGTAAGTTTCTTCTACTCGAAAGCCTCACATTTCACTGTTATGAACTTGAACCTTCACCAAAGCTTTGTGCTGATGCTTATAGATTATGGGTCAAATGAGTAATCAATCGAGAATGTATGCAATTAAATTCCGATAATTGGTTTAGTGATGCATTACAGTATATGAAATGCAGCAATGCATTTAATTGTGTTATTTGCAACGTCAGCAAAACATGAATATTTTTTCCCGTCAACATATTGAGCGATTTCAAGATTGGGTTCAGCGCAACTTTTTATGAACATTTTCCATCATGTTGTGCTTTATTACCTCATTTTATAATACTGTAGATTAATGGAATAATTGAAAAACTGACATAGATCCTTGTGGATAGTTTTAAATAATCAGAAATAGAAATCAGAAATAGCTGATCTACAAGCTTGTGATGCCTTGTAAGCTTGTAGATCTTCTATTTTTTCCGATTTATCTCAAATAATTGTGATTAGACGATCATGTAATAATTGTGACTACCCTACTAAATAAATGAATAATAATTCAGTGGTGAGACGTATCTTATTTCTGCTTTGATCCATGGTGCGTGTGCAGGTGGTGTTCTCCTCCAACGAGGACCTGGACAGCGGCGACCAGCAGACCATCCTGATCCCCACGGTGGAGGAGGCGGTGCGCGACGAGGACGCTCTGGGAGGAGACGACAGCAGCGAGCAGCAGTTCGGCGTCTTCAAGGACTTCGACTTCCTGGACGTGGAGCTGGAGGACGCCGAGGTGAGGCGAACCCGCACTACGCACACACATCCTTCATATACACGCACGCAGGCGTGCGCGCCCTCAACTTCCCGTCCTCGTTTTTACCTTCCGTCACAAGTGCTCGAGTTGTGGTGTTCATGTACCAATGTTCTCGTAAAGTATGTGAATGTTCTGTGAGTGTCCGTAGTCTTCTAACACTCGTGTTCCCCTTCTTCTTTTGCCACAAGGAGTCACAGGTAAGTCTTTGGGCCAGTCAACTCCATATGCCAGATTTATACCTCGTCGCATGGCGGTGTTGTGTGCCGTCGCATGGCGGTGTTGTGTGCCGGCACATGACACCGTCTTATGGCGGTGTATACATTAAGCATTAGAGCTGCCATTGTCCCGCGGCGCCCTCCTGTCTGTCCGGTATTCTGTGTCTCCCTTTCACAATCACCTGTTTTGTTGATGTCCTTTTAAGTTTTATCGATGATGGAGTTAGATAATCGTTGCTGCTATGCCTCCTCATCAGCCCCTTACTTTGGTAGTTTTTTTCTTTTCTTTTTCACATTCCTTACATCCCAGAATGTTGACGTGTGGGATGGGTGATGGCTGATTTATTCTGCGCGCATCGATTAAACTCTGTCCAATCAGTTTGATTCAGGCCAGGTGTGACTGCTTAAATCAGCCATCCCCCCCATCCCACATCATGTTTACAAAATGGTAACATGGCAGAAGAAACAAGCTCCTCCCATTCAGGTCCATCTGTGTTTGTGATCATGTTTTCCATCCAAGTGCACCTCTTACGCAAATAAAGGATATTATTCACATTTTGGGGCTGATAACACTTACTGAAAGGTTTTTCAGTAAGTGTTATCACACAAGTAATTGCTTTTCAACAAGGAATGCTACTGAATGCTTACATGACATTTGACAAAAACGTAAGGTAACATAAAAAAAATCCTTATTGAATTGAATAGCGATTGAGGTAAGGTTTGTCAAAAATAAATGTTTAATGGCAGCTCTTCCAATTCTTTACCAATTATGTATTTAATAATTGGCACAGCAAACTTGGATGGAAACATGGATAGTGATATTTCCAAGTTTTTAAGTAAGTGGTCATGTGTATATGTATGTGGTGTGCTGCCTTGAACCTTGATCATGTCCCGTTGAGAGTCCTGCACGGTCACACAAATCAGTGCTCATCATCAGGACAGCTTCTGCTCTGCAAGCTGTCCCATCCTGAATAGATTGTTCCGACAACTGAGCCGATACGCTTTAAATCAAATTTTCTGTACTTGCTGCCAACTTGAGTGATATTAAATTCACACAGTTCAGCAGCATAATTCAGTGTCTTATGTCAGGTCAGTGTCTTCTGTCTGGTCAGTGTCTTCTGTCTTATCTCGTTGAATGCAGGAAACATAATAATTGCGTAGACAACTGACAGCTTATCTGAAGTGAGCATATAGAATTCTGACTAAAGATTGAATTGATGCTACAGGCATGGTTGCCTATAATGCTCAATTTATTATGCTCCGTCATAGGACACACGGCCCATCGATTTATTTTATTTTATTGTTTCGTTCACTTCATGAGTCATGCCCCGAGCCCGATGCAGGACTTCTCCAGAACCATAGTGTCCACTGTGTATATCCATCCATCCATGTGTAAATCTGAACCCGTTTCCCCTTTGCGCTGTCCCGCAGGGCGAGAGCATGGACAACTTCAACTGGGGCGTGCGGCGGCGCTCGCTGGACAGCATGGACTGCAAGGGGGACACGCCGTCCCTGCAGGAGTGCCAGTACACGGGCAGCACGCCCAGCCTCAACCTCACCAACCACGAGGACACAGACGAGTCGTCTGAGGAGGAGGTACTGAGCGCTAGCCAGATTCTCACCCGCTCCGCCCTCGTAAGTCTCACCCCACCAGTCAGGGTAGCCCCCACGAACCCCACCCTGTTATCCCACCACCACGCTCCCCACACAGCCCGCTGGCATGGTGTGTGTGTGCGTGCGCTGTGCTGAACCTGCTGCCAGTAATGGGCGAGGGAAGGCTATAGACGCTTGCTTCTTCGCTGGTGATAGACCCCCCCCCCCTCTCTCTCTCTCCTCTCACCCTTGAATCTTAAAACACCTGCGGCCTCACTGCAAAATTAGTGCTGTTGTCCTGTTTCCTTCCTGTAGGTAAGTACAGTCCAGAAATTAAATTTCAAATGAGACACGTTTAAGACCCACTCATGTCTATTTACAGACGATAAACGAGAGTGCTTTTCTCGCAGTTGGATAGAAACTACCGTAGATCTTAATTGACGTTCTATATATATATTTGAGGACAAGTCTCAGAATAACAGCATGTTCCTGAACACAAACTACTTAACCTTTCTTTCCTCAATTCCTGTTTTTTTTTCTCTCTTCACTTGCTTCTGTCGTATCAGATACGACACTTCACTTCATAAGTGTCACTTGCTAAAAAAATAAAAATCAGTTATTTGGTTATTTTTGGCAAGTGACACCATGGTACTACATAGTATAGAGTATAAATAGGCTTAATGGATGCTTTTGCCACCCTTTCTCTTACTTTTGCTGTAGTGCGATGTGCGAATGAGCTTCTCCTACTGATGGCCTTTTGACCCCAAATCTGTTCCTTCCTGTCATTTAGTATTACAATGATTTGACAATGAGCATGATGCACTTTTTACACCTGATTCACACAGTGATGTTTGGAATGTATAATACTGTGACTTTAAAATGGCATGAATCCTTGATTATACGTTTTGCCTGCTATGGTGGACTAAAACCACTAAACATATGCTGTACTTCTTTTTAGTATTTCTCTAATTGTTTTTTATTAATATACAGTAAATAATCTATAAACATATTGGAAAGGCAAATATTGTTTCAGCATCTCAGTTAACCAACTAATAGACTGAAAGTTCAAAGGGATTGTAATTCTCTCAAAAATGGTGTGCCGATTTTAAAATGAAAAAGAAGTCACATTTGAATAGCTATTCCCCTCAAAGACAGACGTCAACCCATTTCCACATGAATGTTCCTGCAGGGATTTTCACTATGATCACAAATAAGGTGATCAGGTGTGTCTCAGCCTATATCCTCCACCGCTGTGATGAGTCATTAGACTTTTAGAAACCACTGTCCATAATAAATTGCAACATATTTTCAATGTTTTTCAGAAAACTCTTGTTGTGGTTCTCAAAAACAGCAGATATACAAGCTCACAGAGCACAGCTTGTACGTCTGTTATTTTTTAACATTTTTGATAAATCTTGAAAGTATTAACCCATTTTGGGCGGGAACCCCTTTTGGTGTTAGCATTATGTTATGCTTTAGCTATTGAAAAATAGCAGATTTACAAGCTCATAGCGCGCCACCGAGTGGCGCGCTACGAGCTTGTAGGTCTGCTATTTTTGAAAAATCGAAGAACCACTGACATAGAAACATAGCTTTTTCAGAAAACTGTCAGGATTTAGAAGACATTTTTAGAATCTGATCTCAGGTCAAAATGGGTTAAAAAAATGACATTTGGGGTGCCCTGGCATGAAACATTTTCAGATGGGGGGGTCTATACATTTGGGGGTATGAAAAAGTTTGAGAACCACTGCTTTGGAAGGCCTCAGGTCTTAAAGGGATAATACCACCAAGCACCATCTGTACTGTGTGATGATGCAGTGTCTCCCACAGAGAATCTATTATCTAACCAGTCCAATGCTCTCTCTCTCCCAGATGAACAGTGACTCTGCCACGGACGACGCCACCTCCAACCACGTGGACTCGTTGCAGCAGTCCCAGGACTCGTCCAGCAGCGCTCTGACGGAGGAGATCACCGTCCTGCCCTCTCTGCCCTCGCTCCCTCGCCTGGACAGCCCCGGTCTGGAGCTGGCCCACTCGGACAGTGCCAGCAGTCAGCTGCCTGAGGTGCGATCAATCGGGAAATGCAATAAACTGTGGTGCTCGGGTGCTTTCTGACCGCCTCCCTTCCCCCCCACCCATTTCTCTCCATCATAGTCCGTATTCTTCACTGTGCTTCTCTCACTCCGCTGTCGTTTTAGACGGAGGGTTTCGGCCGTGTGGTCTCCCGGCCCCCGTCTCCCTCCCAAGGACGGTGTTTTTCAGGCACCATCCCGGTTGCCTCCTAACCCCCCTGTCCGCTCAGAGAGCATGTTGTGCTACTTTTCTGCAGTCTTCTGTCTTTAATTCCACCCCTCTCTGTCTCTATCTGGCTCTGCTTCGTATAACTCTGGGTGCTGGGTGCTTGTTGTTTTGGCGGGTGCTTGCTCATTTGATTTGGGGAAGAGATCGTGGTGTTGGAAAAACAAACAGGCTCACCTCAGGTCAGCTGTTACTGCTCACTGCTCCAAACTAACCTTGCCACTAAAACACCTGAGCAAATGGACAGAAGCTCCTTTTATCCCCGGCACGCTTATGTGTGAGTATATGTTGGTTAAAAGTGGTGTTTTGTTTTCATTTGAAAATACAGTTAAGGTCAAGTTGGAATACTCGGAGAAAACACTGGATGATTGAAAAGACACAATTTTCTGGTTTATTCTTGTATTAACAAATACAATGATTTTTTATTTTTTCATTAACTAACAGCTTTGCCATTGATTCTTACTAACATTTATCACTTGCACTATTATCACCTTTGCTTTTCAGGAAATGGGAAAAGAGTTCAGAGTAAAAGCGGCCATGTTTTTCCGGCAACCCAGAGCTCCTATTTTGAAGGAATCCCGGGAATGATTGTGTTAAGAGTTTTTTTGTGTGACTGTCATACAAAAAAGTAAGATATGGCATTAAAAAAACCATGAACATATGGAGATAAGAGGTCGCCTGCCCATAAATGTACTGTTACAGTATACAGGTATATTGTATTATACACACACGCAGAGTATTTCATGTTGTATTACCCTGTAAAATGTGCGGTAAACACAGGAAGCAAAGTGTTCACCAGGCTTTGACTCCATGCCGTTGACAGCTCATACATACAAATGTGCGCAGAGGGGGGACCCGTGGGAACCATATTCAGGCAGGGCGTCCCTCTCCTCTTCCAACGGGGACCCCATTCAGTGGGTTTTGGTGACCCTCACGGCCCGTGTGGCGTTAACTACACCAGGAGGTGAACGGAAGCTTCCCTGCCAGCTCACTCTGTCTCAATATCAGCCCAAGGACATCCAGCCCCACCTCACCTCCCCTCCCCCCTCGGGCTCTTAGCGTAATGAGCCCCCAGATAAAACCATCAATACTGTTAGTCATCTGCTACCGGTACGGGCCGCCGTCCTAACCTCCTAAAAGCTTTCTGCAATATCGCCAAGGCTGCGTCAGTGACGCGCTTGGCCCCTTGCCACACGCTGCCATTTCCTAATGCATTTCTCTTAAAATAAGAGAGCCATGGACCCGGGGTGGGGGGACGGGACAAAACAGGTGCATTCAATTAGAACCTTTCACTGTGTCATCACCGAGCATGTAGCATCCCGCCCTGCTGCCACGGATGTGCTCAGCATGAGCGCGGTCACTTTACACCAAGCGGTTCCCAAACTGTTTTAGACCCAAAAGGGAAGACCCGAACTAGTGAACAACATAGTTCACAACGTATAAAGACAAAATAAACGATCCAGGAGCCAGCACTCAAGGTTAAAATGAGGAGGTTAGCCTTTATTAAATTAAAAAGGCAACTGCCAACATGTTTCGACCTAACCGGTCTTCATCAGGGCAAGAATGTGTTGACACATTGTGAGCTTGTAGATTTTCACAACCTATAAAAAACATTTATTAGAATTTCTTTCATTTGTTTTTTATGGAATTATTTTTTTAATGATCTGATGAAATTATATATATATATATTTTTTTAAATTATTATTATAATAACACTGCTTTACATGATGCATCGTTAAGCTTCAGTGTTTCCTGTGACTCGGTCACTCCCGGCCGCCCTGCTGCCCTGGATGGATGTGCTTTGCATGAGGAAAATGTTTCCTGTGACTGACTCATCCCCGTAACTTGTTTGTCACTGAAACGGAGTGATCCTCTTACCCCATCTGTAACGACTGTGTTGTGCATTTGCAGTTTTCAAGAAAGGGGAAAATATTAGAGATATAAAGAAAACAAGTACATTGTTAAAAGAAAACAATGGCAGTAGATATAGCAATTAGCAACATGGTCCTTTATGCGTCTCACATGCAGTTGAAACATCATTTAGCAGAGAGAGAGAGAGAGAGAGACTGAATGGAGGCTAAATATTGAAATCGTCTGTCGGGTGGAAACCTCATAATGTCCAAAACTGCTACTTTTCAGGATTCAGATTTAAAAAAATAGTACAAGTAGCTTGTAGATCTGCTACTTCTGCTACTTTTGTGTGACGCTGTAGTATGATGAAGTAGGAAATGAATGTACGGGACAATACGTTATAATATGGAGATAAGAGGTTTCTGCCCGACAGTGACAATATACTAACTAGCTACTACCGGTATATCGGTTTCACTTAGTGATTCACAATTACAGTATGAGGCTCTAAGCCATAAATGTTCAGGTTATGGTCCCAACAGATTGGATGACATCACAACAGCGCACGCATATCAATCACGTGCTGTCGTCTCACTGTGACGCTCATGCTTTATCAGCCCTGAGGGTCACGCCCATAACGCCACCTCAGTGACGGATGGATATTAGCCTCTTTAATTTATTGACTTATCTGCTCTCGTGTGAGACGCCAATATGTGAAGTGATGTGAACCAACCAATGGCCATCTTAAAGGAAGCCAATGTGTGGAATAATGATGACTGGAATTCCCCGTAGTGTTATAAGCAGAGGCTAGTAGCTGTTCTATTTGTGACACAGATAAAGCCTTTATGGAAAGGGTAAGTGGTGATATTCCCCATAGCCTGGGTTGGAAAGAGTAACCGTTGTCATAGTAACCAAGCCGTCCCACCCTTCTAAATGTAGAGACATATGGTCCTCCCTGTCCGACCTTTAGCAATCAATAGTTACTAGTATGACAGTATGTGTGCAGTTGGAAAGTAGCTGCACAAATCCCACACTGCAGTGTTCAGCCACAATGTGCAGCCCAGCCTTCATGACTGTGTTCATGTGTTGGTGTGGGTTTGTATAGGAAGGGGGCGTGTCCAAATGGAAGTGGTGATTTTCATAAAGGGTGATTTATACTTGGTTGCACGCCAGTGTTGCGCACCCCGAAAATAGCAGATCTGCTATTTTTGGGGTGCGACATTGCATGTAACCAAATATACATATTTCTTTACATGCATAAGACATTTTCAACTCCAATCCAACTTTCACAGTGACACACTTTTTTTTTTTAATGCTGAACAGAAAAAAAAGTTAAACAAAAAATTGCAACTTCTTCTTTGTTTTTGCAATATAAGAAAGCAGATGCTGCATATTATTCTTCAATTTGGAAAGAATGCATCACTCTGGCCTTAATTAGCGACGGTTACTAAGTAAGGATCCTGGTCAAGCTTTCAATGCTGGTCAAAATCAGCTTTTGTTGTGTTCGCTTATGTGCTAAAAGAGTGACTTTGAGAGCTGTTTCCCCGTTACAATGGAAGTCTATGAGAGCCTATTTTTATTTCTAATATTTACTATTAAACTGCACAGCGGAGCGAAATAATTCATGTAATGGACTAGTTGGCTCATAACAAGGTAAGAAAACAAACCCTCTTTCTGAGGTCCACACATGCTACAGCAAATATATTTATTGACACTGCTTAACCATTTTGACCAGCATTGAAAGCTTGACCAGGATCCTTACTTAGTAACCGTCGCTAACATGGTATTGGCCAAGAACGGGCTTGGGTGGGACTTAGCTAACGACTAATTATTGATTTTAGACGGGGGAAATGAAGCAGTTCAATACGCTGGTTGACTCAACTGTGTGCAAGACCAATTAGCAAGAAGTCATTACATCGTTATGTTTCAGATAGAGCGCACTCTTTCTTCCAGATCAGTCATGAAAAATGTCTGATCTATCAAGAAGTAAAAGTGCTTTAATACAATGTGATAGTCTGGCCCAATTTGCCTCAGCTAAACTTTGTAATGTTACTATTGCACATTTAGTTTTCCTGAAATCCTGGACTTAGCCACTTAACCATCCTTATTATGGGCATAATAGTGCCGAAGTCCTGACTTCACTCGCGGTTCACGTTTTTCTCTATGGAGAATAACATGGGTCATGGGGTCATCTTAAAATCGTCTCGTATAAGCATTGTGGTCCAAAAACAAACAAACCTTTCCCGGGGGTTTGTCGGGGAGGGGTCTCTGTATCGTTTGACAGTCAGTCCTTCATATTTGAATATACAGTATGTCTGTTTCTAGCGAAAATGGAACTAATTCAGCAGCAGTAACATTAGCGTTTTCTCTGTCAGTTGATTCTTCATGAGTTTAACGGCCGGGATGATTTGCTTATTTTTCAATCAGAGTTCTTATACGAGTCGATCTAAAATCCCCTACAATGCAAATAAAAAGTACATGAACCCGTGGACTTAGCGCCCTCTACCGATATTGATGTCAGATTTCGGTGCTCTAGTCTATATAATTCTAGATAAAGAATATTTAAGCATGTTATAAATTAAAAGTAGCCGATCCACATGCTCAGTCATGCTGTGTCACTTAATGGCTATTTTTGAATAGGGCTTAAGTGGCTACATTACTGTAGCTGTGGTTGGCCAATAGATTAACATACAGGCATATAGTTGAACAATGTTCCACAAGAATTGACCTTCAGCCACGCCATAAAAACGGTATGTATCACTTCCCGATCTGCACGGTCGCTCCTGCTAAATAGCCCCCCCTGGCTCTGTGTGTGTCAACAGGACGGGGCGAGCACGACGGCGGCCGACGATCTGAGCAGCAGCGTGAGCGAAGACACGGGCTTCTGCAGCGCCACGCCCCTGCCCTCCGACCCACAGGAGATGCTGTGTGACTCCTCCCAGGACTCCCAGGAGCCCCAGGACGAGCTGGACCCGGCCCACCCTCCCCCGCCGGCCATAGACACCCCGCCGGGGTCCCTCTGTGAGGAGGAGGAGGACGTCCTGACGGCCCTGCCCCTGCCGCAGGAGCCGCCCGACAGCCCCTGTGGCTCGGTGTGCGAGGAGGACGTGACGCTGGCCCTGAAGGAGCTGGACGAGCGCTGCGAGGAGGAGGAGGCCGACTTCTCTGGCATGTCCAGGTAGGAGACTTCAGCTTCACACACTCACTATCACTTCTCTGGCATGTCCAGGTAGGAGGCTTCAGCCTCACACACTCACTATCACTTCTCTGGCATGTCCAGGTAGGAGCCTTCAGCCTCACACACACACACACACACACACTCACTATCACTTCTCTGGCATGTCCAGGTAGGAGCCTTCAGCCTCACACACACACACACTCACTATCACTTCTCTGGCATGTCCAGGTAGGAGCCTTCAGCCTCACACACACACACACACACACACTCACTATCACTTCTCTGGCATGTCCAGGTAGGAGCCTTCAGCCTTACACACACACTATCACTTCTCTGGCATGTCCAGGTAGGAGCCTTCAGCCTCACACACACACTATCACTTCTCTGGCATGTCCAGGTAGGAGCCTTCAGCCTCACACACACACTATCACTTCTCTGGCATGTCCAGGTAGGAGCCTTCAGCCTCACACACACACTATCACTTCTCTGGCATGTCCAGGTAGGAGGCTTCAGCCTCACACACACACACACACACTATCACTTCTCTGGCATGTCCAGGTAGGAGGCTTCAGCCTCACACACACACACACACACTCACTATCACTTCTCTGGCATGTCCAGGTAGGAGCCTTCAGCCTTACACACACACTATCACTTCTCTGGCATGTCCAGGTAGGAGCCTTCAGCCTCACACACACACTATCACTTCTCTGGCATGTCCAGGTAGGAGGCTTCAGCCTCACACACACACACACACACACACACTATCACTTCTCTGGCATGTCCAGGTAGGAGGCTTCAGCCTCACACACACACACTATCACTTCTCTGGGGGTTGTTGGCAGCTCAAACCTATCATGCATTGGGCAACCAAATGGTCAGCAGCGGCCCTGGCCAAGATATATTGTCTTTTTCGGTAGCAATGACCAGAAAGTTTGTTTTAAACTTAACTAGTTTTGTCTAGTTAACTTGCTGGATGAAAAGACCGTGGCAAGAGGAGAACAGACTTTTTCTACTGGCCTATGGTTTTGTGTACTGTATGTGGAGAAACCAGAAACCATTCGAGGTCCCTGTCCATTGTGTATGGTACGTATCACTGCAGTGCTCCTCCCTATACCCAATTTGGGGTTTGACGTAAGACAGTGTTGCATGGCAAAATTAGCTGATCTGCAAGCTCACCACGGGTCACAGATTCAGCGCCTTGTGAACTTGCACAACGGCTATTTTCAGCAAGTGACACTTTTGTAAATCGGCCTTTGATTTGCTAGTTTCACTTCAAACATCCATCAATTCCCTTATATTTGTTGTCCTGCGTTACAAAGCCAGTGGTAATATCTGCAGTGTACAGTTGGCAGGGTTGTTCCGGTGTTTTATTAGGCATTGTGTGGCCTCGGTGAGATGAAGTAGATTTGATGGGTGGGACACTCCTCTGTTGAAGGTGGGCCAGCTGTTGGACACACCCTCCTCAAGGTGGTCCAAGCCTGGCTAGAGGACGCTAGTCACAACACCAGTCAGGATTTCAGATATTCTTGCATAAAGAAGCAACCCTCTCGCTGGCAAACAGCCATACCATACCATGCATAGCATGATTGATGAAGTATGGAGTGTATGAAACCCTCCTAAGAGATTTAATCTAAACAGTGGGGCTCTACTAAATGTTCTTCCTGCGTGCACGTGCATGCGTGCGAGGAGCGATGCCAGCGAGAACCTGAAAAGAGCAACTCAGCAGCCGTGCGCTGCCTCGAGGATGGGCCTTGCTCAGTTTTTTATGGGTGTGTGTGTGTGTATGTGCGAGTGTGTCGATGCTGGGCTCAGATAGAGCTTCCCGCAGTCCTGTGTGGGACAGCTGAGTAGTGCGCCAGCCGAGTTATCAGTCGTATGCAACACTGCTGTGTGCTGCAGACGGTTAGGGGAAGAGGGGAGGCGAGGAGACAAATAAAGTCAGAGGGAGAGAGAGAGGCGTGCAAATTAAGGTGAGGATGAGGACAGAGGCTGTGTCCGCCCCAGCGCTCGCCAGCGCAAGCTTCAAATACTTCTATTCTGTCTGCTTCTTCAGGCTCTTTCGTCCCACGGGCCTGTAAGTATATTTGTGTGTTTGTGTGTGTCTGTGTGCACGAGAGAGAGGGAGAGAAGGTGTTTCGCAGGATGCTAACACGCTAACAGTTTCCCCTTTGTTGTTTTGGTGCTAGTGCACTGCAGTAGGTTAGAGCTGAAAATAGACTGCAGCAAAAGAAAAAAACAGAAAGAAAGCTCTGCAGTGAGGGAGAGAGAGAGAGAGAGCAGGAACGACTGTTTAGAACAGGTCCGCCTGTTTTCTCTCAGTCAGAGGGAAGAGAGCGCTTGAGAGCATGTGCCTGTGTTTACATTCGCCCGCTCGCTGACAGAACGAGGAGACTGCAGTGTGTATTAGCTAACCGGCTGTGTGTGTGTGTGCGCGTGCGTTTGTGTTCCAGTAATGATGAAGGCGACGCAGACTGTTTCCCGGAGATCCAGGCCTCTCCGCCCCCTTCGCCCTTCCTCTCTGCCATCCTGGCAGCGTTCCAGCCCGTCGCCTACGACAACGAGGAGGACGCCTGGCGTTGCCATGTCAACCAGATGCTGTCGGACACGGACGGCTCCTCTGCTGTTTACACTTTCCATGTGTTCTCCAGACTATTCCAGGTCAGTGGGACGCAGCGTGCTCGACACCACAGTTTCTTGCCTGGTTTGGACTTGGTTGTGCGATGTGTCGCACACCTAAAATAGCTACAAACGCGGGTGCAATGCGACGTGAGATTGTACATTACCTATTTTCGGTGCACAACACCCGCGCGCAACTAACTATAACTCAAGCTTCTGTCTCCTGTTCCTTTTATTTACAACCTTGTTTACTACAACGTTCTCTTATTTATTTTGTGTTTACCACAGAGCATGCAGAGGAAGTTTGGTTCCATCACGCATTCCTCTGTGCGCTTCCTGGGCGAACGGCTACAGCGGATGGGCAACCAGTTCCTCAGCTCCCTAGAGGTCATGACCTCACACTCCCAGTGTCCTACGGTGCTGCTGGACGCAGAGACGGTAAGAGCGCCTGTGACTGCGGGGACGGCCCATAGATCCCAAGTCCCCTTAGTCCGAACATGCATTAAGGTTGGCGAACATGCACTGCTCCCGTGCTTGCGGTTATGTTTAGGTTAGGGTTAGAGATAGGGATTTGTACTTTTACTCAAGTAAATTGAATTCCGGACTTTTACAATATATTTCTATATTGCAGTGTTAATAGTTTTACTTAAGTAAGAAAATGTGAGTACTCTTTCCATCACTGCTAGTCTGCTACAGCGTGTGGGTCTAATGCGTGTGTCGCTGTCCTAGTTGGTGTCGTGTGGACTGCTGGAGACGCTGAAGTTCAGTGTGCTGGAGTTGCAGGAACACCTGGACACGTACAACGGCAAGAGGGAGGCAGCCGAGCAGGTGAGCCTCCTCCAAACTAACCCCCGTTCTGCTAGAGGGAGATTAAAAGGTCTTTTTAATCTGCTCTGAAGAAGGCTACTGCCCAAACGCATCAGCCTTCTCAATAAAATATGAGAAATTGCATCTGAGCCCGTCTTGCATCTTTTATTTTGGAGTGCTGCTTTTTCCACTTTGTTGGTTTCTGAGTTATATTTAAAGCTGAGCACCCACTGCCTCAACCAAGGGCAGTTTCCAGAGGAAGTGCACCTGCTTTTCTTTCTTAACCCCAGGTTCTGTGCCTCCTCGTCTCCCTGCCTTCTTCACAAAGGGTTCACAAACACTGGGTCGGGAACCATGTTTGGGTCTCGGACCAATTTTTATGGGTCACGAGTAACATATCAGTTTTTCCTCCTACATTAATTCTATATATATATATATATTGTTCCATTTGTACACTCACAGTTAAACGAAAACAGAACATTTTGCAGTATATCAGTAGAAGGATGTTGAGGTTGGAACTGCCAGGCTTGGAGGTCTAGAGGAAGACCAAAGAGAAGATGTATGGATGTAGTGAAGTTAGTTGGTGTGAGAGAAGAGGAGGCGGGGTAAGATGGAGGCAGATGATTCGCTGTGGCTGAAAGGAAAGGAAAAGAAGACCCAAACACACACACGCGCGCACACACACACACACACACACACACACACACACACACACACACACACACACACACACACACACACACGGCTAAAAATAACTTTCAGTGGCGGTCCTTAAATCAGTTACAGACGCCCAGGCAGCAGCAGGAGAACAGATGAGATTGTGGAAAGAGGGGGAGGGGGGGGGGTTCTGGCATGCAGGGGCGCTAATTGAATGAGACAGCTCCACCAGCGCTCCCCGGAGAGAGAGCTGGATGCCAACCGCCTCCCCTCCACCCCACCCCCGATTTGAAAACAGGCCTACTTTAATTCACGAAGTACAACACAGTTATTAAATCTACCCCCCCACCAAACCGGACCCTCATTATATGTACACAAAACGCACATAGCATCATTATCTCCACGCGCCCCTCCCTCTGTCTCCAGCCCGCAACACCCACACCCACGTTGAATAAATCCTGTGTGCTTGTGGTTCTGCTCTTTTGGAAAATGTTTGAGTTTTTAACATTTTCACACCTATAATGACGTCAGGGAGAAAGTGGTTCACTGTGACTGGTCTTCTCTTTCGTTTGGTTTGGTCGTCTCTCCTCCTTGAGGATGCGGCTATCAATTATTAGTGATTTGTGCAATAATACTGAAAATAGACAATGAACGTGTCATAATTAATTTGTTACACGCTGTGAACTTTTACATTGGCTATTTTTACTCTTTTTTTGTATCTTCTCTAGAAAATGACATGCCCACAATAGGGAATGATTATTAATTGATTCTTTAATGTTTTAATAATTGATTAAATGGATTAGTTTGATGAACTGTTCCACCCATACTCTCTCCTCTGGCTCTCTGCAGTGGCTGGAGAACTGCAGGAAGACGTTTGGTGACAAAGACGACAACCAGAGGTCCAACAACACTCAAGCCCAGGTAGGACCCTCAGCGCTGGGGCTGGCTGCCCCCACACGGACCTCCCAGCATGTGGCTTCAGTGTGCAGTGTGCACGCCAGTCAAAAGGTCCTTTTGGAACGAAAAAAAATATCCTCATCTTGGATCTGAACCGGACAAACCGGGATTGTTTTGAAGCTATAAATTAATCATATATTCATGCTTAATTATAAATCTGTGTGGTCCGGGGACCCGTAAGGGTCCTTCAGGGGGTTCTAGTGGTCCCCAGCTAAATGATTGATAATTGGGAACCAATTGGACCCTTACAGGTCTGCAACTCAGTGTGTGTGCAAATGGCAGCAATTGGGCACTTACTGTACGTGTCCATTTGGTTCCAATTGTACACTCAGGTTTATGGGGGTCTGTGGTCTAAGGTATACCATACTGGGGGTCCTTGAAATTAAAAGGTTTGAGAACCACTATTCTAAACATATTTGATGGAAAAGCTATACCACCACTTAATAAATCAACGCCAATGTTTACAAACATGGCAAACCTTTTATGTCCAAAATACAGCAAATAGTTTTGATCCTGGGGCTAACTGTTTTTGTATTGTTTGTATCACTGAGGGGTCTTTTAATTAAATTGAGGACCAAGTGTTTTGGATACTGGTCTTATAATGGATTTGAAATGATCAAGGAGGATTTTTTTTAACTCCAGTTGGTTATCCTTTTTGTGCCGTGTGTGAATATTAAAATGCTTTTTGACTGGAACCAAAGTCTGTCACCTTAACACAGTCCTCTTCAACAAGCACCACGATCATCTGGTCGGTTCCAGGAAACCACTGGGCTGAATGATGGTCATAATCGAATTCAAATGGCTGGAAGAAACATGACCCATACAAGCCAGAGACTAAATGGCCTTTTGTTAGATGAGCTCGTCTCACATTCGCTCAGCTGCTCTGCAAGCATGGCCGCTGGCTGTACACTCAAATCCGGCCTGTTAATTTAACTCTGAAAGTGAGTGTGAGAGTCAAATTAATAGTCCAGATTTTGCTGTGCTGTCTCTCTCTCTCTCTCTCTCTCTGGCTTTCTTTCTTTCTTCCATGACCTCTTCCTCTCTCTCTCTGTCTCTCTACATGCTGTTCTGCTGAGCTTGTCATGTGTTAAGCCATAATTCGTCGCACGACGGCGTTGCATTTTCCGAAAATAGACTATCTACAAGCTCGCAACGCGCCACACGCACGCTGTGTGCTTGTAGATCTGCCATTTCCGGTGCGCGACACCGACGTACGACAGAGTATATATTCAGTATTATTATTGCCACGGAGCGCCCATCCCCCTCGGCCTGTGTGAAGGACAGATTGCTCGTGCGTGACTCTTCTGCCATGTCAAAAGCACACTAATTCTTGGTCTTTCTCTCTTCCTGTTTTTGTTTTGTTTTTATTTTAATTTCTTCTTGTTTGTTTGTTGTTGTCGTTCTGTTTATTTGTTATTTTGTGACCTGCTCACCTTCTTGCTTAGCAAATGGAGAATCTAGCAGTAAGTGGTTCTCGTATTCTTAGCCGTAATAATAATAGTAATAATAATAAGCATAACCTCCAAAAACAACTCACTGACCCATTTCATTTCTTTTCTGTAACGTGACCCCCGCACCGCTGTTTCACCTGAGGGTCTTTCTCTCTCCTTCTCTTGAGTAACCCAGCTCGACCGACCTGTAATGAATCATATACTCCTATATCTACCATGTAGCTGCTTTACTGTTGGTTGGATAGTCGACCTATTAACAGCATTGTACTCCATACTTACTGTGACTGCAGTGCAGGCTGACTTCTTGACTCCTGCTATTAACAACAGTGGTACCTGCTGATTCTAAAGGGTATGAAACCTAGGCCCATTTTGTCTTCTGTTTTCTTGTACAGGTTAAAGGGTCAAAATGATGGCAGGCTGACCTTTTTAAAGTACACCCAGAGCCATAGAGTAAGACAGTTTCGACAACTCCGTTCACTTCATGGGGCCAGGCTCTTCTACATAGACTTCTATTGAATGGGGACAACCGGAAGTTTACGGAATGCATTGGAGTCTATGGGCTCGCGCGAGTACATGAACCACATGACCGGGCTGTTTACTGCCCCCTCAATGTCGCAACTCTGTCTTACTCTATGGCTTTGAGTACACCATAGTAAGCAGCTCGTTAATCAAATTAATAATATAGGTGTATTAGATGTAGGTGTGTCTGTGTGCAAGCAATCAACAGTATTTCAATGCTTGGCATATTGGCATGTATAAATCTAACACGCCCATTCATAAATGTTTGCTTACATCATGGTGTACTATATAACGTCAGTCTTTCATGCTGTTATGCTGCATTCACATGGAATCAGGCAAGCGGTAGATGGCAAACCGGAAGTAATTTTAGTGGATGAGAGCAGGACGGTAAACGGAACAGGACGGCACGGCAGCCAGAACCGGCGGCGGTAACGGCAGACGGCATCAATGTTAAAATATGTAATACTTTTTACCGTTCCATGCCGTCCAGCAGGTTTTGCCCCTGTTTGCCATCTACCGCTTGCCTGATTCCATGTGAATGCAGCATTACCCATATAGTTGCTAACCTGCACAGGAGAACAGACTACAGATCGTCCAAGGGTTTTCTGGCCCTTTCAAGAGGTTGTCCTGGGTTATCAATAGGAGGAGGATCAATAGGTTATCAATAGGAGAGAATGGATGGAGTGATCATATTCAAACCACTCTTCCTGTTGCATGTGTAGGGCTCCATTCCCATACTTCAACACATTCATATTGCTTTTGTTTTTTATTTCTCCCTCGGTTTTTTTTTCTGGAATCAGTTGAATTGAGCATTCTTTTCCTACTTAGTCGGACAAACTTGTGGATGTTTGTTTGATGTCTCTGATTGCAGCTTTAAGGTTTGTTGAATGATGATCTTAGCTTTGCTTAGCTCAATTCAGGACACTATGGGATCATTTAGCAGCTCCTTTCAATGATAAATAAATTATTATAAATGGCTGCTCTAACAAAACACAATTTATTCATTCATAAACAATAATGTCCCCTATTTGCGAAGTAATGAGATTACATCAAACAGTAGGAATACAAATATCCCGAAGGAAAAAAAACAGAAAATGTTGTATAATATTGAAGATGCCATTGTTAGGATTAGATGCACGTGTGAAAGAGTTTGTTAAAGAAATGTTGACGGCACACTTAATGAGTACAAAGTTTAAACCCTTTGCTTTGGTGAATGTCTTCTCTACCTGTGAAAGAAGCTGTTATTTGATCCCATAGACATTGGGCAGTTGAGCTACTGCAGGTTAAACTCACTGTTCCACAAACCTTCACATTGCACACAGACATGAAACATTAATGCATTTGATAAATAAATGGCTTTAACGAACAATGCCCATTTTGAAGGTGAATCCTATTCTATAGCGTTCTAAGCCGTGAAAGCCTGTCACAGCACTTATCATAAATTCTGTCTGCGTTTTTAGATAGCTCCATCTGTAGACGCCAACAAAACAAAACGTCCTACTTAACGTTTGGCAGAGTGATAATGTGGACACACAGAAAGCATTGGGGAGTGTTTTACATAATCAGATATGTGTTAATGTCCTTCTCTCACAACACTATGATTCAAGTTTTTAAAACCCTCCTCAGAGGTGCCCTTTAACTCCCATCCATGACCCAATCATTCAACCATCTATTTGATGTGATTAGGGGGCTCCCAGGGGCCCAGAGAGGTGCTGAAGGACGTGTCTGTGATGATTCTGAGACGGACCCTCATCACCTCTCACTCCATTGAATCCTGGGCTGGGTCTTGGGTTCACATTAACCACTTAACAACCCCACCAGTCCCTCAGGGCTGTATACTAGTGTCTTTTCTGTTTTCTTTCATTGTGGGGAAAGCTTTCCCTGAAAACAGCAGATGGACAAGATCTCAGCCTTTGGATCTGCTGTTTTCAGTGAAAGCGTTCCCCACAGTACGGACGCTGGGGTTGAAGTGGTTAAACCCTGTATAATGAATCCACCGCTGTCCTCCCAGGGCTCTATACTTATTCTCATCCCTTTTCTCCCTCTACACCAAATCTCCTCTCCGGAAGAAAAAAAATAGCCGATCTACAAGCATTTAGTTTGTAGATCGGTTATTTTTTGGGGTGAAATGTTCGCCTATTATACCTTGCCCAGAATAGGGGTGCTAGGGTTCATGTGTTTAACCCTTTCATCTCCACTGTCATCGCTCTAACCCAGGATTCATGACTGTACTCCTTGTGATTGATGCCGGTTGTGACTCTGTTCTCTCTCTCTCTCTGTTTCTCTGTCTCTCTCTCATTGTGAAGGAGCTAGAACTGTGTCGCAGGCTCTATAAGTTGCACTTCCAGCTGCTGCTGCTGTTCCAGGCCTACTGTAAGCTCATTAGCAGAGTGGACACCATGAAGAGAGAGGCCGAGGTGAGACTAAAACCACACAGAAACACACCTAATGTTGTTTCACACACAATCTAAACGGAAGCCTAACATCACTTATCATATCCGAGGTTGGACGGAAGTTGGACGGAAGTTTACAATCTTAGCCTGGCTGCCTTTATGCAAAACTCAAAAAAGAATGCAAAACAAATTACTCATTGCACATTATAAAATATATAAAATTGATGCTATGGAATGGATACATAGTCTTTTGCTCTTGTTATTTTGGGCCTCAAAGCACTCAGACAGACCTATCTAACCATCGCTAATCTCACCGACTGGGCTTGGGTCGGCCATTGTCTGCTCCATGCTGCCACGGTGTAGCACTGCAGCTTGTATAGCTCTTTGGGGGATCTTTAACCAATTTAGGCCTGACGTCGAAATAAAAAAAAAGTTCGCTCTGAAAGAATATATATTCAAAGATTTGTGCCGCATTTTTACGATTTTTCAAAAATAGCAGACCTACAAGCTCGTAGCGCGCCACTCGGTGGCGCGCTATGAGCTTGTAGATCTGCTATTTTTCAATAGCTAAAGCATAACGTAATGCTTAGTTAAAACACCAAAAGGGGCTCCCGTCCAGAATGGGTTAATAAGATTAAAGCACTGCATTAGATTGAATCATTGCTCACACGAAGCGATAGGGTCACTTATTCCAGTTAATCACTGGTCGATACTAACCCGTTTTCTTTAGCGACCTCCCTATATGCAGACTTAGAACACTCATGCTTGTGGGCTTATCTGTGCAATAATGTTTAATTTATAGTCGACCGTAGTAGTGGAAAGTAACTAATTACATTTACTCAAGTACTGTACTTAAGGACCAATTGTCTATACTATATTGTACTTTTACTCCACTACAATTGTTACCCTAACTTTAGTTACTAGTTACTTTGTAGATTTTATTTATTATTACAAAACATAGATTAATACGGAGCCCCTGAGTGGCCATGGTAAGAACAATAGATTATCTTGTTTGTACGAGATATCCATCCTCGTTCAATTTATTTTAAAGCACAGCCTCAAGATCTCGTTCGAACAAGATATTATCAAGATATTATCCGAGGCCTTCCGCATAAAACAATAACCGGACTCCTAATCTATATAAGGTTCCTTTCCTTATCATGACAACCTTCATTTCCACGCATACAAGGCCCACTTTTATTCCCTTTAAAAGCTCTGTCGACGCATAATTATCTTTTTTCATTTGTCTACCTACAAATGGATGAATAAAAACAATATCAGATTTAAGTGTGAATGACATAATATTGGTGTGTCTCAGGTGACCAACATGTCTGATGAGCTGGCTATCCTGGAGGGCTGCTTGAAGGAAGCAGAGACGGGCAGTGACGACCAGGAGGATGTGTGTATATCGGACTCCGCTCAGGCCACCACTGAAACGGCCATCCAGTCACTGATTGAAGCCCTGAGGGCTAGAGACTTCAGTTCAGCTCTCACACAGGTCAAGGTCTTCAGGTAGGTCAAGACGAGTCAAGTGCGTGAGTCTGACGTATATCGGTTGAACATGCATGCTTTTGTAAACTATATATATTTCTGGTGTGGCCACAAGTTGTAGTCACACATCATTCTGAGAAATGCACTGTAGCTGTAGGCAGTGTTTGAAAGAGAAAGGTGGATACAGTCGATGGATAATAATATTAATAATAAAATAAAAACTTTATTTGTATAGCACCTTTCATGACATGAAATGCAGCTCAAAGTACTTTATATAGCAAAAACGAAAAGCAAGGGCATAAAACAACATTAAAATAATAGCAATGAATAATGAGAACATGAATAACAACAAGGATTTTAAAAGCTCAACTAAAAGCATGAGTGAAGAAGTAGGTCTTGAGCTGTGCTTTAAAGGGATAGTTCAGAATTTTTTAACTTATGTTGTATGAAATACTTGCCCTTAATATAGTGGTTGCAACTGTATTAATTGATTGCCAGAGTCCCGTGGTGAACGAAAGTTGCGCTAATATTTGCGCTATCATTTTGGTAAAATGTGTTGTTTTTTCCTTATTACTGTGTGAGAGTGCAATCATCCAATCCACTAAGCAACTCGAAGCAAGGGTTGAATACCAACCATTTGCCAAAGCGCTTTGAGCCCTTGGAAAAGCACTGTAAAAATGCAATTCACCATTCATTAAGAAACGTCCTCCCCTCCTCCACCAGGTCTTTGTGGCCTAACGACATCTTCGGCAACGAGACGGACGACGCTGTCCAGACGCTGCTGCACATCTACTTCCGTCACCAGACGCTGGGCCAGACGGGCTGCCTGGCGGTGGTGGGCCCCAGCAGGGACCTGTCGCAGGCCAGCGCCCGCCTCATGGAGCTCAACCTGCAGATTCGCCAGGCTCTGAGCCAGGCCCAGGCCACCCAGAACGCCAACACCACCACCACAATGTTCAGCACTGGACTGTAAGGGCAAGCCTGGACTGGACCGCACGGCACCGGACAGGACGATCACAGACCCCCCTCCCTTCTCCCACCCAGACCCCACAGAGGCTGGGGAGGCGGGGAGGGGGGCTTCACAGGAGGACGAGAGAGACTCCACCTATAAGGGCTAAAGGATGTGTGGGCATAACTGTGACTGTGATTAATATATATATATATATTATTACATCTATGAATACTCAAAGCTAATATTTGATTTTTTTTGTTTTCCCAGACTAAGCCAACTCGTAAAATTCAGCTGCAATAAGTCATGTATGATTGGTAAATGAGGCTGGCCCAGGATGGTGGGATGATGATGCAAAAACGAATGTTTCTTTTGGTTTTTGGTTTATTTCTTTGGTCGCATTTTGAGAAAAACGGCCTATCTGGGCCTCCGGTTCCTGACTGGCGGCCTTGTTAGCCCTGGAGAAGAGAGAGAACAGGGTTGAAGCATGCGAGTCGATCCGAAAGGAACGTCCAGATGCGTGTGTGTGTGTGTGTGTGTGATAGAGAAAGAGAGAGAGAGAGAGTGTGTGAGAAAGAGAGAACATATTCATAAGCAAAGTCACGTACACAGTATAAAAAACAAAAAATCTAATAGGAAAAAAAAAACAGAGTTTTCAAAAGCATGCTTGAAAGAGAATAAGCACTGCAAGAATATTTTTTTGAGAAATGTATTTTTTATTAGAGCTAACATCCTAGGTTGTAAATGTTGGGGGTATTTAACATGGAATTGTAACCCCAGGGGAGCTGTTTTCCTCCACCGGGGAATGTAAAAAGAGAAATATATATATATCTGTTTATCGACCTGCTTTGCGAGGAGCGTTGCCTTCGACAGATCTCATGAAACTCACTCTGTTAACCAAATAAGTAGCTGCCTTTAGAGACTTTACGACCGTGTGGCAATTATATACCGGACACTGCGGTATGCGCTCACACACACAATGCATAGAGTTACCCACGAGTGCAGACTGGCTACAAACCCATTATGGAATACATCAATAACTTATTTTACTCTGTATATATTTTAGAAAGAAAAACAATGTATAGTGTAAAACCAGTATTTTCTTCCCTTGTACTTTTTTGTGTAATGCACTGTTAATCCGAACAGGATGGTTTAAAAGCTAACGTGAGAAGAGACGACGCAAGACCAGATTTGAGTCACTAACCACCATCGTAATCCTCAAATCGCACACAAAACTTCAACATTTCCCAAAGACTGGCTTGGTTTTGGACAGCTGCTGTTTGCAATGGAGTCTGGGGTCTTGGCGGGTTCGGACACTTCACCAACAATCACATTATGTTGATGGGGAGGGGGAGGGGCTGCAATAAGAAGCTTCTTCTCTCCTGTTGGTTCGCTGCAGCCTGGCTTGATGTTATACTTGGTCGCGTGGTGGTTGTCAGTGTGCCTCAAATAGCCGATCTATAAGCTCACGCATCGCAGTGCGACACGTGAGCTTATAGATCGGCCATTTCAAGGCATGCGACACCGCACTGCGACAAAGTATCTCAATCGGGCTAACTAAGCCCGGTCATATGCATTCCTTCTCTCACTGTGATTTTATTTTATTTTTCTGTTGGCCCTGCTCTCCAATCGTAAGGCCCTTGACGCCTTCCGATGGGGGACAGAGGTTTGTGTTTGTCCATGTTGGCTGCTCCCATCATACAGCTGTACTCATTGCCTGACCTACACAACTCACCGGGGTCTGAATTGGCTGCCATTGAGACTTCCGCCATGCTTGGTGAAAAACACCGCTTCTTCGCTGGCCAAAAACAGCAGGATACAAACCGATAACCTGAAATGCGTCGTGGAATCATGTCATGGCACATTGTATTAATCACTGTAGTCATTCCTCACAGAGAGCTTTTTTTTCTGCTTGTCTGGTACAATTGAATGCTGTTCTTAATTATTTAATGGATATATTATTTACCTGGAACATATTGTTTTAATGTAGAGGAGCATTATACATTTTTCTTTTTCGTTTTTTGTTTTTTTTCCTCGTTCACTCACATACCAGCCTTCTCTCTGGATAAATAAAGAGCTGATCCTACAGTAAGGCTGTCTTCATAATGTTAAAGGGGTACTGGGGACCAGTGATTATAACTGGGTTCAATCTTTACTCTCAAAAGTCTGGGAGGATTGCACATTCATGTACAGTACTGCAGGGGATGAACCCTTATGATTTTGGTGACCCTGTGGCCATTTGCTAGGGCAGGCCAATTAGTTTTGTGTCCACTCCCTATTGGGCGGATTGCTATGACATGCTGAGCACGTTCATGTTCCATCGTTTATTGAGGCAGTTCCAGTGAGTTCCCAGCCAAATTGGTAGGAACCAAATGGATGGGTCCATTTGCTTCCGTAAGGGTCAGTTATGGGGGGGTCTGTAGCCTAATGCATACCTTAATTGCTTTGAATTAAAAAGCTTGACAACCACCCAAGAGGATGGAACCTGACCATGTTAGTGACCCCTTGCGCTGGCCTGAGGGCAAGTGTCAACTTGGTGGGTGTGACCACATGGCCTACACGTGGTCCCACCCACCTACATGGCCTACACAGTGGTTGGGGATTCTTTTTTCCTCCACTTGTAACTTGTAAGACTCTAGAATGTTGGGTCAGTTAATTTGGTTTGAGTGAGGAGCTGAGCAGCAGCCTCTATGGATTGATAGTGTAGCACACTACAGTGCCTAGATAAGGATCAACTTCTGCATTATGCCATGCCCTGTTCAGTGGTGCAACAAGTTATGTGACGGCGCGCTCTACTCGGAGTCAAGATGAGTCTCTGTAGCTAATGGGTGCAGATTCTTGAAGATCAATGGAAAAAGGGGAATATCCGCACTCTTAATAAAGTTTGTTTATTTCATGAAATCACTTCCTCAGAGTTTCGAACTACTGGTGCACCACTCTACACCAGTATAGCCCTACCATTAAACATTTTAAAGATTCATAAGCTCAAGTAGACCTTGGAATCTGAAGCAATAGCACAGGTGTGTCTTTTTGCTTATCACATTTTCTTGTATTTCAATTCCTCAAACCCCTTATCCTATTAGTTGACCAAGGTTCACATGGATTAAAGTTGTCATTTGGATTCTCGAGATGCCAGCGTTTCTATTTAAGCATAAGCAAAAGTAGCCTGTTCTACAAGCTCTCAATAAAATCTTGTAGAATGCTACTTTTGCTCATTTTAAGATTAGGTCAAACTAGCATTTGCAAAACATCTTCCATATAACCAGTGTTAAAGCCTCAGATTTTATGTAACGGCAGGAACAATATCACTAAACATTCATTTCAGTGTTAATTGTTTAAGAAACTGCGCTAGTAGTGTGGTGGCACACCGTTCAGTCGTGAGATTTTATTTTGCTTTAATCCAACCATGGATTAAATTTACCTCATCTGCCAAATAACAAAATATTAAGTTAATGCAGCCTCACTGTTACAAATCTAGTGTAGTTTTAAGCACACACAAAAAACCCAGAGTGCTAGGATGTCCTTTATTGCACATTTACAAGTGGTGCATACTTTTAATTTCAAAAAACAAAATTAAAGTGGAAGTCCCTGCATGGCCTTCACCCCAGGGGCCCTAGTGTGCTTTGTAGGGTCTCACTGAGCGAAGGACAGTGGCACTAACGCAGGTGTGAATGGGCAAAGTCCAGTGGATTCATCAGATTCAAATGATGTACTTGAAGCTGAAGGTACTGTCACAGGAAAGCCGTTTGCCCTTGCACCTGCCGCACAGATCCTGTCTGTGGGGCCGTTTAGGGTCCACGTGGCGCGGCGTTACCTCACAGGAACAGCGCGCCTTGTTGCAGGTCTGGAGAGAAGGAGGGACAAGGTTAAAAACGTGACTTTTTCAATGTGCGTGCTACTTGTCATTTTGCATTGTACAAAACATTACTTACATGACATGTGATATCTTCGACACGATAAGGATTGAAGTCCTTTTGGCATTTTCTACAGAACTGCTTGAAATACACCTGGAATGACATGCATCGATTAGACTCATTCAACAGAAACCGATTGTTCTGGGCCATGGTGCTCATTCTATTACCTTATTGGTGCCATGGACGCACCACACATAGGCACTCTCCCATCGCAGGTTGCAGTCTTTGCAGTGATAATATCCGTATTTCTGTTCTAGAAACTAGGGGATGACAAGTAAAACACAAGTCACAATCTCCTCTAGTAGTCAGGGAATATTATCAGTATTCCCAGCCAAACCTGGGAATAATTTTCTTCACCAATGTGTTTGTAAAGGTGTCTACCAACATTCAACCACCCGTCCACCCTAGGGGAATTTTTGACAGCTGCTGAAAGTTGGGGTACCATCAACTACCATTATAAGGCTAAATTTCATTATGCTTTAAGTAGCATGTGACGTGTCAAACTAGGGTGTTTCATGATTCTGAATCCATTCCAAGCATTAGTTTTGCACCAAAAAACACTCCTTGGGCTAAAAACGGCCATAGCCATCATCACAAATGTGATGAGGTCAACACATTTAACACCCTAGTTTGACACATCACATGCTACTTAAAGCATAATGAAATTTAGCCTTATAAATGGTAGTTGATGGTACCCCAACTTTCAGCAGCTGTCAAAACTTCCCCTAGGGTGGTTGAATATAAACCAATGTGGGATATGTTAGTAGACACCTTTACAAACACATTGGTGAAGAAAATTCTTGGTAAGAAATGTATTCCCAGATTTTATTAATATCCCCCGACTATAGCTCTCAAGTCAGTTACTCAACGTCCATTACAATCCTCCAATTTATCTGCCTGCAACTCCAATTGTGTACAAATGGAACATTGGACCCATCCATTTGGACACCGAGTGAAACTCACCTGAAATCTTACACGGCCCTTGGTGTTTGCCTCCACCTCAGGTTTGACGTCTTCAACCTTATTGGACTTTTTGCGTTGCCCAGCAGGTTTGGATGTTTTCGCCTCCTTGTTGACCCCTTGGTCCTCACTTTTCACAACAGCTTCAGGAGTTTGAGGTGGGTCGTCGGGAGGATCTCCAGTCTGCACCTCACTGTCCGCTTCTCCCGTCTTCAGGTGGTCCTCTGTCACGAAGGAGGTGACGCTTCTGTTAAGTCACAATCACAATTTCAGTGCAATTAATTTCCATGATAGTTCCCATGTTGAAAAATGTTTAGTTTAAAAGTGAGTGGCGGATTTATCATGATGGCGTGGATGACACACCAGCGTGACGTCATGGTGGGGGTGGGGGGGCACGGATGCCACGTGCACAGGCATACATAGACAAAGCCACACGTTGGAGCGGCTAGCGCCCTAAAAAATTATAATTTTTCAATGACAGTAATTCAGAAATTAGTCATCTTCCCTGTGCATTTTTTAGCGGTAGGCACACCGTCTCCATCATGTAGCTTTGTGTGTCCCTATGTCTGTCTGTCTAGGGTAACAACAGGTGAGAAAGTGGCTTCACACTGTACAGGTGCTATCTGTCTAGGTACCAAACAGGTGAGAAAGTGGTGCTTTTGAGCTTCACACTGCACAGGTGCATGATGGGAAGCTGAGTTTAACAGTCTTTTTCAGCATGAGTGTCTTGTCTGTCTGGGCCTAAGTGTTGCTGTTGAGCTTCACACCGACTACAGTACCAGTACAGTATAACATTTTAGTATAGTTCCACCGCTCACTTCACACAGGTGTGATTTGTTGCAATAGCCTAATTGTCTAAAAAAGTAAAAAGAAACCGTTCCAATGTGCAATGCCGAAAACGATTAAATTGTTCAAGGGACAATCAAGTAAATGTCATGAAAGTAACAAATTAGACTTTATTCAAACCAACAGGTATTTTATCAATAATAAAAGTCAAGACTCGACACAAATGCATGATAGTGTTGATCCAAGACGCTTAGTGACAACCCGTCACTACGCCATACCTGTAGGCGATGGGGGAATAAACCGCCAGGGTGCGGGGATAGAGCACGCCGCACACCGCGGCGTTGTTGTTGGGGGGCGTCTGGGGGCCCTCGCCTTTCCTTTTACGCAGCGTGTCGCGCTTCAGGGCCGAGAGGGTCCGCGGCCCGATGGAGCACTGGACCGAAGCCTCGGTCTTGGGGTTCACCTGCACGGACACATCTTTGGTGTTGGCCTTCCTGAGCCTCGGGGTCAGCTTCGGGTTGATCTGCGACAAGATGGACTTGAGCTGGGCACGCTGCTGGTTGTTAAAGGCCTCCGCGTCCACATAGTGGGAAACGTAGTTCTTGTACTTCCAGGCCGCGGCCTTGTGTTTGGGGTAGGACCTGTAAGGGTTGTACGATGAATAAAGGTAGCTGTCCATTGACTCGTCTTCGTACGTAGCCATTGTTTAGTTCAGCTAACCCGGCCATTTTAGTGGAACAGGTTAAATACACCACCTGGTCGCCATCAAACCTGATTGTGCTCAGGTGCGGCCGTGGGACTGCCTCACAGTCAAATCATCCGTGTTAATTTAACTCCCACAGGGTGTACAGAATGGAACCAAATGTACCCGGTAGGGGTTCATTTGGTTCCACATGTACACCCTCGGAGTTAAATTAACAGATTATTTTTTGTTTATAGTGTTGTGTTCCTTCCTTCTCTCTGTGCGTAAAACGCGCAAAGTACCAGCATGCTGCAAGAGAGCCACGAGAAAACTTGCCATATATTTAGAACTTTTATTTGGTCGATATATTTTCTCGATATACATGATTATATTATACACAATATTGTACATTGTCTTCAGACAAGTTAGTCCTGGGCATTCATTAGTAGAGTCCTATAAATTCATCATGAGAGTGGTTGATGGATTGGCACAGCGTGATTCGAAGTGATTCTCACACACACACACACGCACGCGCGCGCACGCACGCACAAGCGCGGTGATGTATAGGAACAGACCAGTGTACATACAGTATGGCACGACAAGTCAAGACATGGGGTAAACTTTGGTGACGTGGGTCCTGTGATGTGTAGGCCTACAGCATGTTGACAAGTGCCCCGTGAATCAATGTAAAAAAAATGTTGACAAATGCCACTTTCCCATAGCAGTCATGATGGAAAGTGATCTAGTGCTTATAGTTCATTATAATATTTGAACCGGTCTGAATTCATTGGCAGCGTTTCTTTAGAAACATTGAAAGCTTATAGCCTATGGAAACATGGGGGACTAATTGGCAGTTCAAATGAAAATGAATGTAATTCCACAAGATTATTATCATTTTCCACATATATTATGTGATTTTTAGTTTTAAATGAAAAAAATTACATTTCATTTTCAGACAGACTTCATCTGTAGCACAGTATATTTGACATTTTGAATGTTAAAACAAGATTTAAGTTTAAGATTAACAATGTAACCTTAAATCAAAGGATATTTGAAAATTAACAGCTTTACCATTTCCATTATAATATGGTTGTCATAGAAGTATGTGAAAGTGAAATCTGAATTGTTGCATTTCCATTTGAATGTGTGTAAAATGATAATGCTACTGTGGCATTATTATACATATTTTATTTTCAAGTTGCCTAGTCCCTATAGGCTTCCATATTATGAGTATGAAGCACAGCTTTTAATTCTTGTACGAGTAATAGGTACTGAACTCGTTCTCCTGGTCTCTCTCTCTCTCTGGTTTTTATGACAATGAACAGAAGGATGATTCATCACCATGTGATGTGATAACACAACCTAACGACGTCACAGCCAGCCCAGCCAGACCTGGAGGGACACTAAACAGGAGTGGACCCCGGAGGACAGGGATCCAACAAGATGCTGTTTGCGTCGCTCACTGTCACTGCCCCGTAGGACGACTCAAAGTCACCGTCGTCCTCCTCAAACCTCTGATAGGGCATGTCCCCTCCGCCCTCGCCCATAAGCCCCGCCAGGTCGGCCTTGTGCAGGACCTTCTTCCTGTAAAACCTGTAGCCCAGGATGAAGATGCCGGCCTCGGCCGCCTGGAACAGCGCGTAGAGCAGCGGGAACATGTACATGCCGCCCATCAGCTGAGGCGGGAAGGCCAGCTTGAGGATGGCCGTGCACAGCTGCACGTTCTGGCAGCCCGTCTCCATGGAGACGGCCCTGCGGCTGCTGGGGGGCAGGTCGAAGGCCGTGGCCAGGCCGTAGCCGGCGGCGTAGCCGCACGCCGGCATCAAAATGGCCACCACGTAGACGGAGGGAGGGATGGTGGACAGCAGGTCCGGACCCAGCAGGGCTCCGGTCAGGATGAACAGCAGCACCAGGGTGACCAGCAGAGACCACAGGGACACCTGCATGGAGGAGGGGAGGGGAGGGGGAGAGCAGTGGGGAGGGGGAGAGCGGTTCATCAAACTTAAACTCCATGGTTGAGCGGAGTCCCTCAGGGCTCTGTTGTCTTTTCTGTTATTGTGGGGAAAGCTTTAGTTGAAAATAGCTGATCGACAAGCTCCCAATGTGACACGTGTTGTGAGCTTGTAAATCAGATATTTTCAACAAAAGCTTTCCCCCACAACATGATGCTGGGCCTTTTTTAAATAATCAATTTGTTGAAATGTCCCTATTCTTATTGCGACACTGTTGTAAGACCAAGAATAAAATATGTAAGGGATAATATCTGGCTAGGTGGTCATTGTCGGGAGATAATTCACCGACAGGGAGTTTAACCACCGAGGCGAAGCCGAGGTGGTTACACTCCCTGAAGGTGAATTATATCCCGACAATGACCACCTAGCCAGATATTATCCCGCTTATTACATGGCTAACTAACATAAATTAATCCATTGATCCAAAACACAACAAAAAAAGTATTCCATAACTTCGCGCTGGCTACGTCTGCCCAGCTGCAGGGCTGAAGCACTGTCGGAAAACAAGGAAGTGAGTTGATCAAATAGAATCCATTTTCGGGTCCAGCTGCTTCGTCTATTTCTCGCTCAAATGTTTTCAAAAACATTTTTAAGAGCAATGTTTAGCTGTAAATTACATTGTGTGTCAGTAGTGTGTGTGTTTACATGGCTGTTATGTTGGAAACGGCAGTAAATCAAGCGGGCGCAGCCGCGCAGCTGGTGGTGCTCAGAGGGTTTGATTAGGCAGCGGTCATTATACAGCGGAGCGGTCATTATCATGAGATAACTCACCGCTGAATTAAGCGATTGACCAATCAGAATCAAGCATTCAACCAAGCCATGTAATAAGGCTCAATAATCATTGCTTTAATTTGTTATAAGAATCAAGTCGTAGGTTTTTTTTGCATTGGATTCGTTGATATAGCCTATCAAAAACAACAACGTTATTCTCGACATTTCAAAAAAGTAAGTGTCCGAATAATCGCTAATAAGATGAAAGAACAATCGATAGTAGCAGCCCTACACGCACGCACGCATGCAAATGAGAGCCTGGAATGCATCATCAGCGCCCTGCACTGCGCCCCTCCCCTCATCAGAGCTTCTATTATCATGATCAGAGGGAGGAGCGTTACATGACAAAGTGCTTCTGATGTCACTGTGCCTGCTGTCAGTCTCGTGGGGAATTACGCAATGCGCCGTTGCGCACAAGTGTGATGATCATAATAAAGCATCCAAAGAAGTTCTGAAATTTGTATTTTGTTTCTTCCTCAAAACGGAGCTTTCTGAGGATGGAAATATGCCCCTGGGATTTATTGTTTTTGACAATCAGCCTTATGTATAGTATAGGCTAGGCCTATTATTCCACTTCTCTGTCATTCTTATTTTATCAGAGAAATGCTGTTGCAACAGAAAAGTAACGTTAACTAATTATTGTGAGATGGCACCTGGTGTGCATATAGGCTATTAGGCCTACAGTATATGCGTCTCTTTAATCAATCAACCAATCAATCAATCAATCAAACTCACCTTTAAAACAATGTCGGCTATCCGTGAGTAGCGGTACCTCAGCGCGACCCCCAGGCCTATCGGGATGAGAGTGCTGCACAGGGTCAGGATGATGGCCCCGAAGGGCATCAGGTTGACCACGGGGGTGTTGATCCACGCCCGGCTGTAGATCCACAGGCACAGCGGCATGAGCACCAGAGCCAGCAGCGTGGACGATATGGTCATGATGATGCTGAGACAAGGGGACAAATCATATTCATCACCAACAATAGAACACAGCGTTTGATGTTGTATTGTTGTGATTCACTTTAATCACGTTTAATCAAAGTTGGTTGTAGGAAAATGCAATTGTGGTCAACTTATAGGAGCCGTGCGTTACGGTGCGTAATTTTGCGTAAAAGCTATATAATATGACACTTGTGCGCAATTGCTAATAAATAGTTACACTAAAAGACTACTAGGAGGACATATTATGTGATTTTGGCCTATAGATGAATACTTTAGCTTATAAATGCTTTGTGTAGCCCATTTATAAGCGTATAGTAAAAAATATAATTGTTTTCAAAGTTTGAGTTTTGTGCGTTGGTTACCTCAGATTCATCTCTCCGTGCACCAGCAAGGACATAATGTTTGACAGGTTCCCTCCTGGACAGCATCCACACAGCAGGACGGCCATGGCCGCCACGTCGTCCAGAGAGAAGGCCAGGGCCAGCAGAAAGGCCACTAAGGGCATGATGACGAACTGGCACACGAGCGCCAGCAGAACGCCGATGGGCCTCCTGATCTGCTCACCCAGCTGGCTCAGGTCCACCGTGCAGCCCAGACCCAGCATGGTGAAGCACAGCACCAGGCCCACGAACACGTTGATGCCGTGACTCAACGGGGAGTCCCAGAAGGCAGGCATCTGCAGGTGCGTGGCCGCCGACGGCGGAGCTGCCATGAGCGCAGTGACAGTGTTGGCGATGGCGTCCATGAACAAGGCCTCGCCACCGGCTGCCACCTCCCGAAGTG